>NW_026020217.1:0-162054 GCF_900185275.1 Solanum verrucosum
TATATAGTTGGATTGTTGACTTTGGAAAAAGTCCATCAGAGGTACCAGGTCCCTTCAATAGGTTTGTGAATCATCAAAATCATCATTACAACATTACAACACCGACATTGTTTCATAATCATATCAAGCACAGAGCTAGAACTCTTCACCTTGGTTGGTCCTGATGCATTTTCCTTCTAAAGTTATTCCTTACTAATGGAGTGCACCGATATTTTCCTTGCCCATTTAGGTGGATCTATTTCCAGCTCTAGAGACAATGTAAAAGATCGAGGAGAGTCTTTAACAAATAACTTTGAGAGGTCTCTTTAAGAGTGTTCCCATATGTAATAAAGAATTCAAAATATGAAAAGGCGCCGGCTCATCCAAAATAAATATCTCAAATAAAGCTTTATTTATTATACGAAGGGGTCATTTACTGGTTGGTTAAGAAGTAGATTATTCCTATATTAGATTAATACTGTGTTTGGTAACAATTTGTTCTTTATATATATATATATATATATATATATATATATATATATATATATATATATTTATTTATTTATTTATTTATTTATTACTACTATTAATTAATGTGATAGGCAATGTAAAGCACGCAAACTTAACTAGCTATATTAAGCGAGCCACAAATTGGCCCACAATCACTGTTGAAAATCAAGAACGAACATCAAGCTTTCATGGTGATTTTACAGAAGAGAGTGAAAGGAAGTGGATGAACAAGGAACAAGGAACAAGTTCATTTCAGTTCACAAAGTTTCAGACAGAACAATTTTGATACACCAAAAGTCAACAAACTACGTGGAAAGATCACAACCGCAGATCACTTATGTGATAGATTAAATCAGAGCCATCCACGTGGATCTAGTAGTAGTAGAAATCCAGAAGTTTCTCAGCTAGTGCATTTGCCTAGCACGTGATAGCTATTACAGTTTGTTAGAAGAAAACAAATAGAAAAATGACAAGTGTAAATAGTCATTCTTGTTACCGTTATTATTAGAAGTAGGATTATCTTGTTGTTATTTTTATTCCTTCTTGTTACCGTTATTATTAGAAATAGGATTACCTTATATAAATAAGGTCAAACATGTACAGTATAAAAAGAGATACAGAAAATTTCTCCAAGATTTCATCCATTTTTTCTATTATGGTATCAGAGCAATAGGTTCAATTTTGTTCTTCATCTCTGTTCATACTCCTCTTAATCATGGTAGATACCACCACTGAGGGGATCCCTTTTGCAGGGCAAGTTCCCACTAATGTCGTTATTGACTCTGGGAATCCTATTTTCCTTCATGCTTTTGATGCACCAGGGATGAATCTGGTCAACAATATCTTTGATGGAAGAGGCTATCAAGGATGGAGAAGATCTCTCTTGATTGCACTCTCAGCTAAAAACAAATTAGGGTTCATTAATGGCAACTGTCCAGAACCACCAGCTACAGCAAATGACTTCTCCTCTTGGCACAGGTGTAATGATATGGTAACATCTTGGCTACTCAACTCTTTATCCAAGGACATAGCACATTCTGTGATCTATTCAAGGACTGCCAAGGATCTCTGGACAGATCTGGAACAAAGGTTTGGGCAGTCAAATGGAGCTAAATTATACCATCTGCAAAAAGAGTTAACAGAGTTAATGCAAGGATCAACTGACATAGTAGGCTATTTCACAAAATTGAAGAGGTTATGGGATGAATTGGACTCTCTCAACTCACATGTTGGATGCAAATGTGTATGTATTTGTGAAGGGAAACATAAGATGACTAAATTTGTGGAAGATCAAAGGTTAATCCAATTTCTTATGGGTTTAAATGATGTTTATGCTCAAGCAAGGGGAAATATACTCATGTTAAACCCTCTGCTAGGAATTAATCAAGCTTATTCTCTGTTACTTCAAGATGAAAATCAGAGGGAAGTCTACACTGGCCCTCAGTTTCCTCCTAATAATTCCTCTTTTATGACAGGCAATCTTAGATCTGAAAATCAAATGCAGAGATTTGGTAATCCTAATCATTCACAACAAAGATCTGGAGGTCATTCACAACAGAGATCTGGAGGACATCCTCAAAATTTTGGTGGTCAGTTTCAAGGACAAAGGATTTCGAGGAACAATCAGAAGATTTCTCCTCCACTCAGAAATGGAAAGGGAAGAAGAAAAAAGTATAATCCAAATGTGAGTTGTACTCATTGCCTTAAAACTGGACATGTAGAAGATGACTGTTACAGATTGATTGGGTATCCGGAAGATTTTCAGTTCACAAAAGGTTTTCAAGCACCTATAAAGGGGAATGCAACTATCACAGATGCAGATTATGACCATTTGAACATTGGGACGGATGATACTGATGATGATCTTTTTTCTCAACTGAGTAGGCATCAAATCTCCCAGATCAAACACATTTTCAATCAAGGACAACACCATCCAACATCCAGTAATCACTCTAAGATCAATGCACATGCTGTGGCTGGTACAATTACTACATATTCTGGTTCATGTTTCTCTATGGCTAACTCTAAAACTTGGATTATAGACTCAGGTGCCTCTGAACACATGTGTTTTGATTCACACTCATTTTTAAATCTTACACCTCTCCATGTTCATGTAACCATTAATTTGCCCAATTCCTACAGGATCAAGGTCACTCATACCGGGAGCATTAAGATTCTTCCTCATCTCATTCTACAAGATGTTCTCTTTGTTCCTAATTTCAGATATAATCTGTTATCTGTGCATAGGTTTTGTAATCAGTTTAGTTGTTCTCTCTTGTTTAATTTTAAAAGGTGTGTCATGCAGGACCATTTAACGAAGAGGGAACAAGCTTTTGGTGAAGTCAAAGAAGGTCTCTATCTCCTAGAGCCAGCCTTTTTAAAGTTTAGTCATTCTCACTGTAATGTAGCTTCTTCTTTAGAAGTACATGCTTCCAAATCAGCTTCAGTTTCTTTTCCTTTTTCTGCAAATGATATTCCTAATGTAGTCCTTTGGCATACAAGACTTGGCCATTTGCCTCATTCTGCAATGAAAGTTTTTGATTTCATTTCTTTTCCTAATGATTATTCTTGTGTTTGTGAGATATGCCCTCTAGCTAGGCAAACTAGGCTTCCTTTTCCTGTCAGTCACATTATTCATATGGATACTTGGGGACCTTTCAAAGTCCCTACCTACAATGGCTATAAATACTTCCTCACTGTAGTTGATGATTTTAGTCGAGGTACCTGGACATTCTTATTAACTGTAAAGAGTAATGCTTGCTCAGTTTTGAAGGATTTTTTATCCATGGTTGAGAGACAGTTTGAAGTTAAAGTACAAAAGATACGATCTGATAATGCTTTAGAATTGGGTAAAAGGATTCAGGAAGCAGAGTTCTTCAAATCTCAAGGAATTGTTCACCAGACTTCTTGTGTTGCTACCCCTCAGCAAAATGGGGTTGTAGAGAGGAAACATAGACATTTATTGGAAATAGCCAGGGCACTATTTTTTCAGTCTAAAGTTCCCAAATGTTACTGGGGGGATTGTGTATTGACTGCCACTTACTTAATTAACAGGATCCCTTCCAGAGTCCTTCATGGGAAAACCCCATATCATATTCTCTTTGGTACTTCTCCGGACTACAATTTATTAAGAACTTTCGGATGTTTATGTTATGTTTCTACATTGAAGGCTGGTAGAAGTAAGTTTGATCCCAGGGCTACTTCTTGTGTTTTTTTAGGATATCCTCAGGGACAAAAAGGGTACAAACTTCTTGACCTGGCTACTAAAAAGATTTTTGTATCTAGAGATGTTCATTTTTTTGAAACTCAGTTCCTTTTTTCAACTCTACAATCAGATTCAGACCTGATTTTTCCTATTCCTTTATCCTCTCCTGACATTTATGTTGATTCTCTACCTCCTTCTGCTACATCATCATCTCCTGAATTCTCCCTTCACCCTACTACTTCTGTTCCTGATTCTTCTCATAATTCCATACCAGTCTCTAATCCTACACCTGATATCAGAAAGTCTCACAGGGATAACAAAAGACCTGCATATTTGAATGACTATGTATGTAGTCATGTTTACCTCTCCAATGTTTCAGATTCTTGTTTTGCTCAGCCTGTGGATTCTTCTACTTTTTATTTTGGAGCTTTATCTTTACAAAATCAGAATTTACTTGGTTGTATCAGTGGAATTTCAGAACCTACCAGTTTCAATCAGGCTAATTTGGACTCTAACTGGAGACATGCAATGGATAATGAAATTGCAGCTTTGGAGGAAAATGGTACATGGGAAGTAATGATTTTACCACCATGATTGCCATTTCGTGAGACAACAATTTCTTTTCGGGCTGATTTCACTTTCTTTTGTTCCATCATCGTCTCAACTAGCAGACCTTTTCACAAAGGCGCTTTCTGGTCCTTCTCACTTTGCAATTCTTTCCAAGTTGGGTGTCGTTTCTCTCCCCTCCACCTTGAGGGGGGGTGTTGAAAATCAAGAACGAACATTAACCTTTCATGGTGATTTTACAGAAGAGAGTGAAAGGAAGTGGATGAACAAGGAACAAGGAACAAGTTCATTTCAGTTCACAAAGTTTCAGACAGAACAATTTTGATACACCAAAAGTCAACAAACTACGTGGAAAGATCACAACCGCAGATCACTTATGTGATAGATTAAATCAGAGCCATCCACGTGGATCTAGTAGTAGTAGAAATCTAGAAGTTTCTCAGCTAGTGCATTTGCCTAGCACGTGATAGCTATTACAGTTTGTTAGAAGAAAACAAATAGAAAAATGACAAGTGTAAATAGTCATTCTTGTTACCGTTATTATTAGAAGTAGGATTATCTTGTTGTTATTTTTATTCCTTCTTGTTACCGTTATTATTAGAAATAGGATTACCTTATATAAATAAGGTCAAGCATGTACAGTATAAAAAGAGTTACAGAAAATTTCTCCAAGATTTCATCTATTTTTTCTATTAATCACCTTGTAATCAATGAAACATTCAGCTACCACTTTCTTTGCAAGCAATTTCTACAGAATCAAGGTTAAATTCCGTGGATAACGTAACAATGCTAATTAACATGTACCTCAGAGAAATTTCAGGCCATGTAACTTCATTAATGGGAAGCACTGGAGCAGAGAGCAATAGCTTCCCTTGTTACAAGCAATAGAGATCATTGGATGACCACAAATTTGTACAAAAAAATTATGCAAAGATATATATATACTGTGGAGACTTCTATCAGAATAAAAGTAAGAAGTTCTCATTCCGTCGATGCGTTTATAGTGTCAACCCTGTTAATAATTTTTTGTGGATAACATACAATTTTCCTTGGATTGTTTTGCCTCGCTTTGATGGATTGAGAAATGTGAGAAGATTCTCTTAAGTCACTCAAATAGGCTCCATGTATGGTGGCTGCATGTTGTCGAATCGTAGCCTCTCCAGCAAAAAACAACTGACCTCCAAAATTTTCTGTGAGTATGTCATAATCACTGCCAGATGAATGAACACGAACATGTGAATATGAGCCAAACAAAAATGGATCACTTCCCCATTTTGTACATATGGATTGTATAGGATCAGGCACGCTTATTCACTTTGGCTCCCATATGCAATTTCATGCCAGTGGAGATCTGAAGGTGTTCGGGGAAGCAAAGAATACACGGTGGAAAGGTTTACTCCGAAAGGGCTTTAGCTGGATTTGAACCCTGGTTTAGGGGGTGGATTCCATTACCAACCTAGTGTTCTACTCAGAAAGATTTTACATCATTCTGTTGAGGTGTGACCATCTCATCTAAAAGTTTGGGGTCACTTATCACTCTAAGTACGACTAGGGGTAGTCTCGAATCATGACACGATATATGCTTGTGTGCTTTAAACTGTTTATGTGGTATTGTTGCTTTGAATGAGGACATTTTTAGCCCACTCCTTTTCAAAAAATTTCTGAAAATCTCCCCAATTCCAAATACAAGTCACTACCAAATGTCCGACCAAAATTCCACAAGTCTTAAGTTTCTCAGCCAGAAAAAAAAATCTCAATACCAAATCCTAAAATATTACTCTATCATCTCAGAAAAGGTGATATTGCTGCTAAGATGGAAAAGGGCAAGGGTATCGACATAGAGCTAACTGAAGAGGATTTGAGGATGGAATTGCAGCGGCTCAGACAAGAGATCCAAGAAACCAGAGAAAGAAGAATAGAAGTGGAGTTTGCCACCGCAATCGCACGAACAACAAATGCGGCACTAGACGCGGAATTGGCAGCAAAGATGACAAAATGTGTTGTTATAGATGAAGAGACAACTGATGTGCGCAAGAAGCGAGATGCCCTCAAAGAGATAACCATGATGCTTCAGAAGCCCCGAGGAAAACACTATTTTTTCAGCCAAGAGGCCACCAACAGTGATCCCAAAGGCGCTAGACCTGAAGCTGCTGAAGAAGATACTGGGAGGAAATTGTCTATAGGTCTCCTCTTCAGGGACGGTGAAAGGAAGGGAATGAGAAAACCACCCGTGAAGCATATGAGTTTACCCCCGTGATTAATGTGACAATCAGAAAAAGAATGGCTTGGGTAGAGACACATCTATCTTTAGGAGCTTTATTATCTGTTTTTCACTTTCCTTGTAATCACCAGAAATAAATGAATGAAAACGAAAATTTCCTTTGTATTCGAACTACGTAGGGCCTGAATTCTCCTTCGGAGATACGTAGACAGCCTTTCAAGGCCCGGCCCCTATCTTTTCCAAATTTTCTTTTCCCCCTCTGTCATCATACAAGGAAACATTGAATGCACATCAACACATGCCGAGAGATGCTACAAGAAGACCTTAGCTCAACGCAATTTAACCTTTCTGAGTCACTAGCCCCAAAATGAAATGAGCAAATTCCTAAATGTTCAAAAGTCAGTCCCATTATTCATGGGTTAACATGTTCTCAGACAAAGCAACTTTAATGTGTTTATCTGCTTTCTATGTGATATCTTGCATTATTCATCCATAACTAATACTGACAGATTTGTCTTTGAGTTATTTTTCCCTACAGGTATATAGAACTGATCTGTGTTGATACACTGGCCGATCATCCCTATTTTACCAGATCAAAAGGGCCTACAGATTCTTTTCCCAGCCAAAATTCACAAAAGGGAAAAACAACAATGAGTGATAACAACGAAGAACCTGGCCTTACTGATGTCGTGGTGGCTCAGCCCGCCCTTGCTGATCAGAATGAACTGATCCTGCAGTTGATGCAACAAATTGCTGAGATGAGGGTCGAGATGCAGAAAAGACAAGAATTACCCCCTTCGAAGACCAAGAAAAAGGTGATGAGCTTTTTAGGAAGGTTGAACTACATCAGTCGGTTTATAGCTCAATCCACTGTGGTGTGTGAGCCCATCTTTAAGTTATTGAAAAAAGATGCATCGACCAAGTGGACTGGAGAATGTCAAACTGCTTTTGATGCCATCAAGAACTATTTGTCCAATCCGCCGGTGTTGGTCCCTCCGCGAGAGGGGAGTCCATTATTGTTATATCTGTCTGTCTCAGATAATGCATTGGGATGTGTGCTTGGTCAACATGACGAAACTAGGAAGAAAGAGCGAGTCATTTATTATTTGAGCAAAAAGTTCACTCCATATGAGGCTCGTTACACTCTTTTGGAGAGAACATGTTGTGCTTTGACCTGGATTGCTCAGAAATTAAGACATTACTTGTTTTCTTATATCACATACCTTATTTCCAGGATGGACCCGTTGAAGTATATTTTCTAGAAAGCAATGCCGACCGGGAAGTTGGCTAAATGGCAAATGCTTTTGAGTGAATTTGACATCGTGTACGTGACTCAAAAGGCGATAAAGGCACAGGCCTTAGCCGATCATCTTGCAGAGAATCCAGTTGATGAGGAGTATGAACTGCTCAAGACTTATTTTCCTGACGTGAAAGTTTCATTCGTGGGTGAAGATATTTCTGAAGCGTACCCCAGATTGAGAGTATTCTTCGATGGAGCGGCGAATCATCAAGGGAAAGGAATCGGAGCGGTCTTAGTGTCAGAAACCGGTCAGCACTATCCTATGGCAGCCAAACTCCAATTTAATTGCACGAACAACATGGCTGAGTATGAAGCTTGCATCCTCGGTCTGAAGATGGCAATGGATATGAACATTCATGAGTTGTTGGTTATTGGAGATTCAGATTTGCTAATTCATCAAGTTCAAGGTGAATGGGCTGTGAAGAATCCAAATATCACACCATACGTGCAGTATATACAGAAGTTGTGCAAAAGATTCCGTAAAATTGAGTTCAGACACACTCCTAGAACACAAAACGAGTTAGCCAATGCTCTTGACACCATCACCTCAATGATTAAACATCCAGATACAAGTTATATCGATCCAGTGGATATAGAGGTAAAAGAGCAGCATGTTCATTGTTCACATGTTGAAGCAAAACCAGATGGGTTGCCTTGGTATTTTGACATCAAGAAGTATTTAGAGGACGGGACTTATCCTGAGAATGCAACGTTCAACCAGAAGAAGTCGATACGCCGCATGGCCCTCAATTTCTTTGCAAGTGGGGAAATCCTTTATAGGAGAACTCCAGATTTAGGTCTTCTCAGATGTGTGGATGCTAGTGAAGCTTCAAAACTTCTTGAATAGATACATGCCGGAGTTTGTGGTACTCATATAAATAGACTCACTTTGTCGAGAAAGGTCCTTCGAGCTAGTTATTTTTGGATGACTATGGAGCATGACTGTTGCAAGTTTGTGCAGAAGTGTCATAAATGTCAAGTACATGGAGATTTGATTCGAGTGCCACCTCACGAACTTAAGGCTATGAATTCACCTTGGCCGTTCGTAGCTTGGGGCATGGATGTCATTGGTCCGATAGAGCCAGCCGCCTCTAACGGACACAGATTCATTTTGGTTGCCATTGACTACTTCACCAAGTGGGTGGAAGCAGCTTCGTACAAGTCGGTAACCAAGAAAGTTGTAGCTGATTTTGTTCGCAACAATTTGATATGTAGGTTCGGAGTGCCAGAATCCATCATAATTGATAATGGAGCGAATCTCAACAGTCACTTGATGAGAGAGATATGTGAACAATTCAAGATCACTCACCGAAACTCAACCGCCTATCGTCCCCAAATGAATGGAGTTGTAGAAGCCGCCAACAAGAACATAAAGAAGATTTTGAGGAAAATGATTGATAATCGCAGAGGTTGGCACGAGATGTTGCCATATGCTTTGTTGGGTTACCGAACAACTGTCAGAACATCAGTTGGAGCTACTCCATATCTGCTGGTATATGGAACAGAAGCAGTTATACCTGCAGAAGTTGAAATACCTTCGTTGAGAATCATCCAAGAAGCTGAATTGGGTGATGCTGAATGGGTTCGCAAGCGGATTGATCAGTTAACACTGATTGACGAGAAAAGAATGGTTGCCGTTTGTCATGGTCAACTGTATCGGCAGAGAATGATTCGTGCTTTTCACAAGAAAGTAAGAGCCAGAATGTTTGAAGTTGGTCAGTTGGTCCTCAAACGTATTTTCCCTCATCAGGATGAGTACAAAGGGAAATTCGCACCACATTGGCAAGGATCCTACATGGTGCGCAAAGTGTTATCGGGAGGTGCTTTGGTCCTGTCGGAGATGGATGGCACCGAATGGCCGAAACCGATCAACTCAGATGCTGTCAAGAGATATTATGTGTGAAGTTTATGTTTGTATTTTCTGTCTTTTCCTTGTAATCGTTCTGTTTGCTTGTATTCGCTTCGTTTGAAATCTCACCCCTATGTAATGAACTACATCTGACCTGAATTCTCAAGAATGAGATACGTAGGCGGCCTATGTCGGCCTCGGTCACCCCTTTTATCCTTTTTTAATATTTCTTTGTATTTGAACTACGTTCGACCTAAATTCTCAAGAATGAGATACGTAGGCGACCTATGTCGGCCTCGGTCGGGTTTCTTTGTAACTTTTCTTATTTTTGTCAATCCCTGTGAGGGAACTACGTTTGACCTGATTCCTGCCTCAACGGGATACGTAGGCGCCACAAGGGTTTGGTCATATCTCCCGTAAGATTTCTATTCTTTCTTTATAATAGAAACTGGGGCAGAATTTTTGAGAAGGACTCAAAAATTCTCAAGAAGAAGATCTCTCCAACAAAGTTGAGACTGAAATTACTTTGAGATTTGCAACTGGGACAGAATTTTTGAAAAAGATATCAAAAATTCCGTGATTTGCATACCAACAGTTTGAGATAAGTCAAGACAGTTAACTGGGACAGAAATTTTTGAAGATGACCTCAAAAATTACAATAAGGTTCAGCGAGAGTTTAGAGCAACTTTGAATACTTCCCAACAAGTGATCAGATAGATCTCAAAACACCGACTCCAAATGACGTTCATTAAACTTGACGTGACATGACACTTGACAGTGACTTTTTCCAAACATTACTTTTGAAAATCTATTTTCCTTAAAAACTTTTCCTTCATGTTTCAATTATATTTGCGTAAAAAAAAATGTTTTGTCTTATCTATCAAGAAGCGGGAGATCAGAGAAATCAACCGAAAATAGTAAGACAAGGAGCAGACAACTGAAGAGATCGACACAGATCAGTTCATTTTTTTAAAACTAACAATTTTTCTGTGGACGTAGGTCTATAAGCTTCCCTCAAGATCAACATATTCCACCATTCAATGAATATGGAGAAGTCAAAGAGGCAAAAAGCTCCCGAAAATTGACAACTTTTCTGTGAATGCAGGAAATATTTTATGCTTCTTACACCAAGAATTAGGAATATGAGTAGCATTACTTTATTCAAATTCTCAGCAAGGCAAGGTTCATAATAAACATGCAATTATGTTCGGAGATGGGACAAATGAAAACCTTGAAGAGAGAAATATTATTATTTTCCAGCAACTAATGATACCTAGAAGATATTTATCTGCATTATATTATCAGATATGATAATATTCTTACCCTGAAGGTTATTTATATTGTATTGTCGAATGAGACGATACCACTACTCGGAGAGTCATTTATGTCGTATTGTCAAATGATATGATACCACTACTCCGATGGTCATTTTTATTTATATTGTCGAATGAGACGATACCACTACCCAGAGAGTCATTTATATCGTATTGTCAAATGAGATGATACCACTACTCTAGGGGTCATGTTTATTGTATTGTCGATTCAGACGATACCGCCATCCAAAAGATACCCAGAGGATCACATATGTTGCTTGGTGAAGCATTATCTTCATTTGGTATCAGAGAGGCATCATCAAAAGAAATCATGCATCGCGAGAAAAGGTTCATGCATAGCAAGAGAAAATTCATGCATTACAAGAGAAGATCCATGCATCGCGAAGAAAGCATGCATCGCAGAGAAAAAATTCATGCATCGCGGGAGAGAAAATGTCATGCATTACGAGAGAAAGAAGTCATGCATCGCGGGAATAAAATCATGCATCGCGAAAAAGTCATGCATTGCAAGAGAAGATCCATGCATAACGGAAGAGATTCATGCATTGCAAGAGAAAATTCATGCATTGCAAGAGAAGATCCATGCATCGCGGAAAAAGATTCATGCATTGTAAGAGAAGAGGAAACCATGCATAGCAAGAGAAAACGTCATGCATCGCGGGAAAGAGATTCATGCATAGCAAGAGAAAGATCATGCATCGCGAAAAAGAAGTTATGCATTGCAAGAGAAAGATTTACCCATTACAAGAAGATCAACATTGACTGCATCATTTTTTCTTTACAAAATGACATCAGGGGAATTATCAACAACGACATCAAAAGAACTATCAACATATTACATCAGCCTATTTTATTAATCAAATGAAGAGTATATTGAAGATTATATTGCAAATATGAAACACTAGCTTTATTTGCTTTGCGTCGAACCCGATGGAGTTGACGTCAAATGTTCAGGGAGAGCAATTAAGTGTCAACATGGTAAAAGACACTATCCCTTCATTTGAATTGCATTTTTATGCTAATGAGTTCTATCTCAGTCTTTGTCGAGAGCATCCGAAAGGATGAATTCTCCAAAACAAACCACAGGTGCGAACGACATAAAAAAGGATGCAGCACAACGTGGAACTTTATCTTAGCAACGAACTGGGACATAGTCCAAAGAGGAGTGCCAAACTCTTAGGACACGAGCAAAGGAGCGACTTCCACGACAATCAAACCACACCCCTATCAGAAGGCACGTGGGTTTTTCTTTAGGTTTTCTGGTTTCAGTTTCGCATCCAAAAATTTTTGTCTCCACTGAAAGCAGCTTTCCAATCTGAGTGACAATGCGCCAAGAGCATTGAAAAGTATGTTTGTGTAAGTTCTTAAGTATGGGTGTGAAGCGCACCACATTCATGACTAAGAGGTTGCAAGCCTCCTTTTCACACTCGACTCATTTTGTCACTCTTCCTGAACCAAATGTTATCTGGCATAATAGGTTTCCTTTTCAACTGATCGAGTCGAACTACAAGCAGCCTGATTTCCTAAGTTGAGGGATATGTAGGCGAGATCAATGTAAAAAACCTCAGCGGTATTCCAACATTCACCCTCAAATCTTATTCCCGAGCATTCCGGTCCCTTCATAATTTAATATCGGAATGACTTATGAATTCTTTTAAAATCATGTGCTAAATCAAGCGTATCGAACTACAAGTGGCCTGAATTCTCATATAGCCTGAGACATGTAGGAAACCTATTTCCGGGGTTCGGCCATAATTCCTAAAGTCCGTACCAAAACCCTTTTTAAAAGATGAAGAAGTGGTCGGTCAAAATTGGATTTGTCAATTTCATTTTCCTCGGATTTCTTTCATCAATCCGAATCAAACGAGGGACAGTTGTTGACACCCAATTTTGGACCTCCACGATATAGATTTGTCATTGAGCTTTTTCAATTTTGAACGACATGAAATAATTTATTTTCAAAGTTTTTTTTTTAGTTACTTCAAATAGTTTTGTCACTTTCATAAATTTTTAATAATACATATGTTTTATATAACTAATTACGTATGTAATTTAGTACATTTGAAAATCATTTTTAAAAAAAGGGGTTTACATTTTAGCTAAGTATTTTATTTATTTACTTTAGTTTAAATTATAGTTATAATTTCAAGTTTATTAGTTTATAATTAAGTTAATTATCTTATTTCGTTAAATTAAGAAGCTCATTAATTAATCAATTTTATTTTGTCTTGGTTAAATATTAGTCAAATTCCCTAAATTAAACTCATTTTGGCTAACTTCTTAATTTTTTCATTGACCGAGAGCGCAATTTAGGTGGCCATTTTCTGAATGCGGATCTAACCACATTTATTACCCTTCCTCAATCCAATACTTTCCAATTTTCCATTCAACATTACAGCAACCCAATTCTCACGTGCAGCCCACTAATTTAACCCATAATCCAGCCCATTTTCCAATTCAATATTGCCATCCCAAACACAATACAACTACAACACCCCCATTCCATTATTCCTAGCGCCCAGCCCACTTTAACACACCCCAACCCGGCCCAAAGTCATTTCTTCTTCACAAAAGAATCCAATTTTTTTCAGAACGTTAACACCACAACAACAATACACAGCGTAAGTTCACGGAAGATGCGACAATGGCAACGGATACACGGCATCCAAGTACGAGTTTTTCGTCGTTTCTCTTTTACCTCACCAGTAGTTCGTACAGCATCCGCCAGCCCACGCATCAGTCCTTGTCGTCTTAAGATGGAGCCACGTCGACGTTCAAGGACAAGTCTTTGATCCCAAGCGTCGATTTCCCCTTCCCTCTTTCGGAATGGGGCAAAAATCGCAGAAAAAGTATGTTTACCTTAATTGGTGAAAGATTTTTGGGATTTTGAATTTCAATTTAGGCCTTTGTCCTCACCTGAAATCAGGTCTCCTCTCCATTTTTCGGAACCCTATTTCCTTGCTATATAATGGCCCTTATTCAGGAAATAAGGGGTGATTTTTTTTTAGGTTGGGAAATTTTGGGTTTAGAGAAGATTTGTTGGAAAGAAAGGTTGAAACGAAATATAGAATCGACTAGCTTTAGAAAAGGAAAATACACTACAAATCTCCATCTATACTGATATATACAAGTGCCAGGATAGTTCGTCGACACCAAATAGACGGGAAATCCAGATTTTACTTAGTCTGTCTTCTCGTCCGCTTCTGCTTGCTTCGCTGGATTTCTCAAAGTTTTGGTTTCGGTGGTGGAAACTCGTCGTCGCTATTAAACTCGTTCGTCTCGGTCGCTGCTTCAAAAGAGGTATAAATCACTTACCTCCTCTGTTTATTTCGGAACTAAAAAATGTTATGAACTGTTAAGTCGAATGGTGAAGTAACATTTACAGAATCAGTTTCCCAATTGACGCAGCTTAATCTTGTTCTGAGAACTGGCTGAATTTCTACCTTGTTTCGTTTGAGTTGTTTGATGTCCTCCTGATTTCGAATTTGAATACACTTGCCACATATTCGCGTTTTCCTCACTGGTCACTCGTAGCTTGGGTTGTCTTCCCTCTTATTCGTGATTCCTTGTTTTAGACCTTATTTGTCTCAACATAATATCATAGTATTATCTATTCTTATATGACTTGATTGATTGTTTACATCCCATTTTGAATATTGGTTGTTTCATCCCTTCGAAGTTGGTCATTTTAGTCAAGCTTGGCATGCTCCTTTAAACCCGTATGCTCCAGTTATTATGTGTATAATCTTCTATGGCTTGTCTCCTTGCTGCCCACTTCTCTCAAAAATTAAGTCAGTGTTGGTAGACTTTCTAGTACGTTGATGTAAATGTCATGGTTTATTTGAAGTTTTGTTGGTGATGCTACTCTTTTAGAAGAGTTAGTTTAATCAAATGAAATATTGATCTGAGTAGGTCTCTAACATATTACATGCAAAAAAAAAAAAAGTCTTTGTATTTGATATATATTCATTTTAAATGACTTTGTATACTAGTTTATTGTCGAAACTCTTCCTGAGCGTAGCTTCAATTACTAGCAGAATTTTCGTTATATTCAGTCTTAATTAGCTGCTTAATTCATGTCTTATAGTATGTGTCTTTCCTCGGAAAAAAAAAAGGGGGTTTTCTCTAGTATATAATATTCATAAGTGCACTCTGGCTCAATTGACTGTAAATAAATGTATACATTGGGAATGGGTGAATTCATTTTCTCAAATTGGTTGCTGATCTAATCACCTATGTTGTTTATTTTATTATTATTGTATGGTGCCAATTTGATATCACTATATGTTGGTCCATTTCGTTCCTAATGACAATTTATCTACATGCTTAAGTTATTTGCTTGGTTTCAGTTATTTGGAAGCATGTTAGATGTCAGTAATATTTCCTTTTATTTTGTCATCCATGTGTTTAATTCCGCCTTAAGCTTTTATCTCTTCTGTGTTACATGTTAAAGATCAGTTGTTACCAAAGTATCACTTGTTGCCAATTATTTTTCACTCTAATTTTTATCTTATTTTCTTGCATGTGAAATTTATCCGAGCTCACTATGAGCTCATCCCTCCCTTCGCATTTCGGAGAGCCATAAAGGCTCAAATTCCCTTGCCGAGTCATTCCCCAAAATCGACGAACAGGTCCCGAAGTTGAAAGGAGCAACCGATTGAGAAAATTTGAAAAGATTGGGCAAGATTGGGCCAAAGGCCTAATCTTTATAAAAGTTTGTTATCTTGGGCCTAAGCCCCCTTTGTCATTTTAATTGCTATTATCGTGTTAGTTTAGGACAGGCGGAAGAATTGAGCCTAAGCGTTAGAATAGGACAGGTATAAATGACTCGAATGGGCCAAAAGTCCAAAACGAAAATGGGCCCAAGTATTGGTCCAGGCGGACAGAAAAACCAAACTTGGGCCCAAACTTCCTTTCCTTATATATTCAATTGCTACTATATGTTTTATTTGTTAAAATTAATCTTAAGATTCTAAAAATTCAACTCCCCAAAAGAAAGCCGTTTTGAATTGAAATTAAAACCAACTCATTTTTTAATTGACCTTAATATTTATTATATTTCACTTAAGCAAACACTCTTATAATACTTTCTTTTCCCTTAAAAAATGATTTCAAGTTTCAAACTCTTTATTTTCATAACTTAGTCATGTATGTTCAAGTTAAAATTATTTTAGCCAAATGATTAATTGTCGGATAACCGCATTAGTGGACATTCTAGGTGCTTTTAAAACCTTCCTAGACTGTTAATAAGAATCTCGAACCCTTTTTAAGTTTTCACTAGATTTCTGTTTTCACTAGATTTCTGTTTTAGTCTTTTGAAAACAATAGTTTTCTTGATTTTTTCTTTAAAAATTAAGTGGCGACTCTTAAACCAGTCAAAAAATATATTTTCCAAATAAAACATAAGGCATAATACATAAAAAAAAAAACAACCCTCCTAAATTTGGCTCCGTTTGTAACTTGCGCACCAATCCTGTGTTCCACCAACATAGAATTACTCTTGCATAGTTGCGATTCTGATTCATTTATACCTGCATTAAAGTTACAATTTTATTGATTAGTTCAGCTATATAGATATAGCAAAACAAATGTTTGTTATGAGACAATTACCACTCAAACTCCAAGTTAATTTGATGAGCGCCTAGTCTTGTAATTGTAGAAAGGTTGGGTAAGGCTATGAACAATATGCACTGTTGTTCCCGTCTTTCCCCAGAATCTGTGCAGAGCGGCTGCTTACCGTACTGGGCTTCCCTTTCTTGTCTTGTAATTGTAGAAATGTTGGGTAAGTCTACTGATAGCTCCCTCTCCCCTGACCCCGCACATAGTGTGGACTTATCACACCAGGCTTCCCTTTCTTGTCTTGCAAATGCAGTTGATCCGAGGACTGTAAAGCTTTTCAATGAACTTTACCAAGACATGTACTCACTACGTTTGTAACGTTTGGTACCGTCTCTGTTCCAACCTTCCAGCTCATTCATTAGGACCTACAAATTCATAACATAAGTGAAGATGGGAAATTATTAAGGTGAAAAATGAAGTCATTATAATATTGCAGAATACCTGTATAAAGTCATGTTTTCAGGCATCTGAATTCACTATCACCACCAAGGTCTGCGGATGGAAGTAACAAAAAAATTCAGCAAGAAATGATTCATATCTTGGTTTCAATGAAGATTGTATTAGCAAATTTATGCGCTTGATACAAAGTGGTTCAAGGTTGCTTGGAAATGTTACTTCCTTCATAATCAATGAAAAATAATATATATTCAACACGAAATGACTTGTCAAACATGAAAGGAAATCGAATGGGAAAATAATTTACTCTCAAATTGTTGGAAAATACTAAAGATGTAAGTACATACCTTTGCTCCAGTTGTGTCAGTTTCCAAGGACAACGTGATACTTTCACCCAACTTTTCAGCAAAAGTTCTCAACTCAAGCAAGCTATTGGTTGCACAAGCACCCATCTCAACTTCCATTTGCCTTGATCCTACTATGGGACACAGCGTTTGGAATTTAAAAGTATTGATTAGGTTGAACTTATGTAAATTAGGAGTAATGATGAATGCTTTGTCCAAATCTATGATGTTATTTAGGGTCAAACACTCCAATTGAGGACTCACAATTTTGATTTTTTTCAATCCTCTACATAATTGAAGAGATAGGGATTTTAGAGACGGGAATGTTGAGCAAACATCCTGAGGAAATGAGTCGGGAACATATGTAGAATCTATATGTAGGAGTTGTAGTTTAGTAGAAGAATCAATTTTGGTGAAGGCTGAACTACACAAGTGAAACTCGAGGAGATTTTGAGCTTTTACTTCAAGTTTTTTAATTTTTTTGCCAGTATTGACATGAAGCTTTTCGAGATAATTGAGATGGGGGACTGTGAAGTCAATAAGGTTGTCACAATTTATCAAAGTTAACTCAACAAGGTAAGGACATTTGGGTATAAAATTGGACAAGGTAAGCGAAAAAATGCAAACAGAATGAAAATATAACTCTTTCAATGAAGGCATTACATCAAATTCTCGAATAACATGCATGTTGCAATTTCCTTTTATATGGAGAACGGTTAAAAATCTGGAATCTAAAATTTCGGGAGACGCACAATACCTAAAATTAGATGGTATGAACAAATAGAACTCCTTGAAATTGATGTTGTCTGCGGCAAGTTTAATAAATGGATCGACATGGTAGAGATCTGTGTCGAGCATACACAGGATGCGTGAGGGTACAAGTGAGAGGAGCCGCAGTATCCACACGTTATCATTTCAGAATGTGTTTGCACTAAATTGAGATTGTCGTCCAATGATTTTATTATTTGACGCCATTTTTTTGGAAACAAGAGAAACAGTTGGTCTCTGTTTCAGAGTTACACAAGTCAGGATCTTCTGGATGATGTCCTGTGGAAATTCGGAAAATATTTTATTGGAATCAGAAACTGTATTGGCGGCCATTACAAACAATGTAGGGTTTCTAACATCATTTCTAACATATATAGAGAGGACAGTAGATTTATGAAATCTATCAATTTTATGGAGGAGTTCTGTCTTTCATACATTTATATATAGGAAAGTTCTAACCGTTATGTCTATTTAATAAAATATAATTAATTTTAATTAATCTAGTAATTTTAGTTCGGATTGATCCATATTAATAATCCGAGTCTAATTTATTAGGTAATTAATGAGAGGTTATTAATATCTTTAATTTGCTGAGAACCATTTGGTGTAGGTTCTGTTTCTTTTTGTATATGGCTTGTACACTGGGTTTCTCCAATTGTTAATAAAACCATTTACCTTATCAAGAAAAATAAAAAATATAGGCCAACTTGATTGCGGACGAGCTCAACTGTCTTTCCTTTCAAACAAAACTATCATGACATTAGCTAATTGCATCAGATTTTAGAGTGGATTCCTTTCCGAAACTAAAGAATTGAATTACATGACATTTGCTAATTGCATCAAATTATTACTATAGAAGAAGACTAGCTTTTAGAGTGGATTCCTTTTCTAAACTAACGATATGAATAATTACCTTCACCCATATCATTTCGGTTTGTATCTAAATGCGAACAAACATTATAGGTTTGTCTTAGAAGGGAAGTACTGCTAGTCATTTACTACTACTACACTGTAAAAAAAAGAAACAAACATATAAAAAACCAGACCATTAATACATGTGGAGACTGCTAACAGAATGAAAAGTAAGAAGTTTTCATTCTGTTGATGCGGATATAGAGTCAACCCGCAACGATGTAATGGAAGAGTTGTTCAAAAAGCCAGAGCTAGCATTCAGGAAGTTCTTCTTTGTATTTGATCCCCTGACTTTTCGATTTTCCACAGGACATTATCCAGAAAATCCTGTCTTGTGTAACTTTGAAACAGAGACCAACTGTTTCTCTTGTTTCCAAAAAATGGCGTCAAATAATTAAATCATTGGACGACAATCTCAATTTAGTGCAAACACATTCTGCAAAGATAACGTGTGGATACTGCAGCTCCTCTCATTTGTTCCCTCACGCATCCTGTGTATGCTCCGACACAGATCTCTACCATGTCGATCCATTTATTAAACTTGCTGCAGACAACATCAGTTTCAAAGAGCTTTACCACCTAATTTTAGGTATTGTGCGTCTCCTGAAATTTTAAAAGGAAATTGTAACATGAGTGTTATTCTACAATTTAATGTAATCTATTTCTGTTTGCATTTTTTCGCACAAATTCTCCAATTTAGATTTATCAAATCAGGAAAGGAACCTCCAATGCGGCAACTCCCGTAAGAGAGGCAAAAATTGGTCCACCATCACCTTGTAAGCAATGAAACACTCTATTGCTTTCTTTGCAAGCAATTTCTGCAGACTCATTGCTAACATGTACCTGTGAGCATTAAGGCTATGTAACTTCATTAATGGGTAGCATAACAAGGCTAGTTTTCTTAAGAGTAGCTAAATTGTCGGGATCCCAGCAATTTAGCTACTCTTAAGAATACTAGACTTGATATGCTTCCCATGAATGAAGTTACATGGCCTGAAATTTCTCTGAGGTACATGATAATTAGCATTGTTACGTTATCCATGGAGTTTAACCTTGAGACTGGAGAAATTGCTTGCAAAGAAAGCGGCAGAGTATTTCATTGATTACAATGAGATGGTGGGCCAATTTGTGGCTCTCTTAATATAACTAGTTAAAGCACATGCTATATATATAGGGAAAATGCATAAGTACCCCCAGCTGCCTATGCTCAAAATTTCCGAGACACCCCTAACATTTACTAAGGTTCTATTACCCCTCGAACTTATTTTTTAATTAATTTTTTACCACTTTTCGGCCTACGTGACAATATAAACCAGATAGGTTGAAATCTTTGTTCAACACGCGCTGGACCCCACTTTTTCAACTTTCTAAAAAATAAGCTATCAGTTCAAAAGTAGCTTTTACACTTCCCAAAATTTCAAAAAGCTATCACTTTATGTTTTCAAGTTAACTTTACCAAAAAGGAAGAGAAAGGAACAAGGAAAAGAACATTATCTTCAAAAAATTGATTTTAGAAATTTGATTTTCAGACTCATAATTGATTTTTTATGTTGGATTTTGGTACTTAGTGTTCGATTTCAGTCGTGCATGTATGGTCAGTGTTGTCTAAAAACTGCACCCACGCACCTAACATAGGTGAAGTCACGGACTCAGCCACGTAGGCCGAAAAGTGGTAAAAAAATTAATTAAAAAATAAGTTCAGGGAGGTAATAGGACCTTAGTAAAGGTTAGGTGTGTCTCAGGGATTTTGGGCATAGGCTGAGGGGGTACTTATGCATTTTCCCACACATACACACACATATGTATGTGCATATATATATATATATATATATATATATATCACGTTAATTAATAATAAATAGCTTCTCATCACAGTAAATAGACGTTTTGATGCATATGAGTTATAAGTTCTAAAACGATATAAACACTTGATATATGGCGAAACACACTATAATTATCATGTCAATTATTTTTATTATTATATCACATATACATCTTCTTTTTAACCTTAGAGAAGTACTGTACATATGATTTAGGAAGAGAAAAGAATAATTCTATTAATATGATTCTTTTTTTTCATAAAATTTGTCTTTGAATAATTAGGGAAAATGCATAAGTACCCTCTCAGCCTATGCCCGAAATCCCAGAGACACACCTAACCTTTACTAAGGTCCTATTACCCCCCCCCCCCCCCAAACTTAATTTATCTATAATATTCTACCCCTTTTCGGCCTACGTGACACTATCCTTAAAAAAATGTCAACCTGTGCTGGGCCCACCTGATAGTGCCACATAGGCCAAAAAGGGGTAGAATATTACATATAAAATAAGTTCGGGGGGGGGGGGGGTAATAGGACCTTAATAAAGGTAAGGTGTGTCTCTGTGATTTCGGGTATAGGCTGGGGGGTACTTATGCATTTTCCCGAATAATTAATATAAATTGAGCAACACAAACTTTTCACAATGACTTATTCTAGATATATGGTCAATTTGAGGAATGAATGTTTCAACACATAAATAATAGACTAATAAGGTCAATAGATTATACATATAAATGAAAAGTTAAATAAAAATACAGCCTCAAAATCACATACTATAATCCATCCTTTATCTCCAATTTTGTGGCCCATTTTATTTTAGGGTATGGATTCTTTTTTTTTTTTTAATCATATTTGATTTTTCTCATTTAGTTATTCCTCTCTCTACTCATAAATAATAATCTCGAAAATATATTTATACAAAAGTAGAACACTCTATCGAGAGCCAAATAAGCATATCAAATTAACTGATTAATCTTTCATTATGAATTTCATCAATAATTAAGAAATATAGTAGAATATGAATTGTACATCACTAATTTCTTCATGTACGTAGGTCACAAAATATTCCAATAGAAAAACAAAATCATAAAAAGGTATATCAAAATATATATATAAAAAAAAAGGACATATAAAATACTTAGGCTAGACAAGGAGGAGCGGATAAAAACAAAAGAAAATTATTGCACATACAAAATGATGAGCAAGATTATTTTTTTGCATGACAATCTCTCATCCTCCGCTTATCATTTACATGAAAAGCATGCTAGGCATTTTATAGCAGTAGCTAGGATGAACTTTGAGTAGATATATAAAATTAATTTGCATTAAATTAGTTCAATGATTTTAGTCCATATCAAATTTAATTAATGGAAAAACTTTTGATTTTTACAGAAAAAGAGAAATTGATTATTAATGTGAATTTGATTCATGTACCGATTTAAATGAGTTATTTATTAAATTGTTCAATACAAATCCTTTAAAAACTTGCTTTTAAATTGCAATGGAAAAATGTTGATTAATGTAAACGTAACGTCTTGGTTTTCTTCTGCAATCTTGCATTAACACGGGAAATGACTTTTATTGCATTAACACGAGAAACAACCTTTCATTATAGTAATTACTATTTGAGTCTCACATTTGTTTTTTAAATTTGATATATATAATAAAGAAGACAACTTTTTGAAGGATATGTAATTCAATTTTTATTACATTTGAGGAGCAATTTTTTACTATTTACTATTTAATTATATTTTATAACATTTTGTTTTAATTGTTTTAATGTAAGGGTAAAATGGTAATTCAACTTTGAGTTTTGAACTCTGTAGTATCATATTGCTAATATTTTTGCCCTCCGATCAAAAACAAAAATATAACACATATAGTGAAATCCCACAAAGTGGGGTGTGGAGAGGATAGAGTGTATGCAAGACCTTACCACGACCGTGGAGGTAGAGAGGATGTTTCTGAAAGACTCTCGACTTAAGTGATGCAAAAGAAAGGAGTTATGAAAAGAAAAACGGCCTTAAAGAAAACATGACAATATACATGAAAAGAATATAGTAACATCAAGAAAATAGTGCAATCACCTAAGCATAATATACTTGCAAAGAATAGTAAATCTGGGTGTGAACACTTCAACAAGATGCATATATATGTTGAGGTTTCGATGAAACAAAAGCAACTGATGAATTAGTTAAACTCATGCTTTAGCATTGTTGTCTTGTCTTAGTTTTAGGCTACATTCCATATCTTAAAAACGGTATGGATTAAACAGTGGAAAGGTTTACTTCGAAAGTGCTTTAGCTGGATTTGAACCCTGGTTTCGGGGGTGACTTCCATTAGCAACCTAGTGTTCCACTTAGAAATATTTTACATCATTCTGTTGAGGTGTGACCATCTCATCTAAAAGTTTAAGCTGTTTGAGAGAGTACACTTGTATTAGTTAATAATATTCTCAGCAAGCCCCCTCATGTGCGGGCATGATTCTTTTTCATGGACCAAGAACTTTTATTAGTTAATGATATTCTCAACACATTCGCCAAAATATTTTACTTCACCAACCTCCTAAATGAGGAAGGGAAATCCTATATAAATGAAATGACGAACATTTATATCTCTTCTACTATCCTACTCTCGTTGTTGGTTATTCAGGATGTTTTTCTGATTGTTTGGGCTGAGGATTGATCGTTTGATCTGGTATAGAATTTGTTGTGTTTTCCATTCATCTCATGCACATGGATATTGAGGAAGACGGAGGATAAATCCTGATATGATTACCTTGAATATACATGGTAATAGGGTTTATTCGTCTACCTCTAATCTCGACCATTAACAAACCTTCTCATTAAACATGTGTCATTCTTCTTGATTAATTAGAACAAGTTAAATATAGTAAGATACCAGTTTAAGAAAAAATCACCACTTTCATGGATCAAATATTAAAGGAGCACAAAATCATACAGATCCGATGGAACATCGATAAATTGTACAAAAATACAATAGGGCTGATTAATTTCATAACTAATATTGTCATACTAAGGTATAATACATAAAAAGAAACCCCTCATAAATTTGGCTCCGTTTGTAACTTACACACCAATACTGTAGGGCACCAACATAGAACTACTCTTGCATAGTTGCGATTCAGATTCAGTTATACCTGCATTAATGTTACAACCTTATTCATTAATAAAGATATATATAAATAACTAAACAAATGTTTGTTATGAGACAATTACCACTCAAACTCCAAGTTGATTTGATGAGCGCCTTCTCTTGTAATTGTAGAAAGGTTGGGTAAGGCTACGAACAATATGCACTGTTGTTCCCGTCCTTCCCCAGACCCTGCGCAGAGAGGGCGCTTACCGTACGGAGCTTCCCTTTCTTGACTTGTAATTGTAGAAATGTTGGGTAAGTCTACTGATAGCCCCTTCTGGCTCGACCCTTCACCTAACCCCACACATAGTGTGGACTTGTCACACCGGGCTTCCCTTTCTTGTCTTGCAAATGCAGTTGATCCGAGGACTGTAAAGCTTTTCAATGCACTGTGCCAAGACATGTACTCACTACGTTTGTAACGTTTGGTACCATCTCTGTTCCAACCTTCCAGCTCATTCATTAGGACCTACAAATTCACAACATAAGTGTAGATAAAGAGAAGTGAAGATGAGAAATTATTTACTCATTATAATATCGCAGAATACCTGTATAAAGTCATGTTTTCGGGCATCTGAATTCATTGTCACCACTAAGGTCCGCGGATGGAAGTAACCAAAAAATTCAGCAAGAAATGATTCATATCTCGGTTTCAATGAAGATTGTATTACCAAATTTATATGCTTGATACAAAGTGGTTCAAGGTTGCTTTGAAATGTTACTTCTTCCTTCATAGACAACAAAAAATAATATTCAACACGAAATGACTTGTCAAACATCAAAGGAAATCGAATGGGAAAATAATTTGCTCTCAAATTATTGGAAAATACTAAAGATGTAAGTACATACCTTTGCTCCAGTTGTGTCAGTTTCCAAGGACAGCGTGATATTTTCACCCAAATTTTCAGCAAAAGTTCTCAACTCAAGCAAGCTATTGGTTGCACGAGCACCCATCTCAACTTTCATTTGCCTTGATCCCACTACGGGACAGGGAGTTTGGAATTTAAAGCTATATATTACGTTGAACAATTGTAAATTAGGAGTAGCTATGAATGCTTCATCCAAATCGATGAGGTTATTCAATGTCAAACTCTCCAACAGAGGACTCACAATTTTGATTTTTTTCATTCCTCGACATAATTGAAGAGACAAGGATTTTAGAGATGGGAATGTTGAGCAAACATCATGAGGAAATGAGTCGGGAACATATGTAGAATCTATATGTAGGAGTTGTAGTTTAGTAGAAGCGAACAGATCAATTTTGGTGAAGGCTGAACTACACAAGTGAAACTCAAGGAGATTTTGAGCTTTTACTTCAAGTTTTTTAATTTTTTTGCGAGTATTGACATGAAGCTTTTCGAGATAATTGAGATGGGGGACTGTGAAGTCAATAAGGTTGTCACAATTTATCAAAGTTAACTCAACAAGGTAAGGACATTTGGGTATAAAATTGGAGAAGGTACGTGAAAAAATGCAAACAGAATGAAAATATAACTCTTTCAATGAAGGCATTACATTAAATTCTCGAATAATATTCATGTTGCAATTTCCTTTCATATGGAGAACAGTTAAAAATCTGGAATCTAAAATTTCGGGAGACGCACAATACCTAAAATTAGGTGGTATGAACAAATAAAGCTCTTTGAAACTGATGTTGTCTGCAGCAAGTTTAATAAATGGATCAACATGGTAGAGATCTGTGTCGGAGCATACACAGGATGCGTGAGGGTACAAATGAGAGTAGCCACAGTAGCCACAGTATCCACAAGTTATGTTTTCAGAATGTGTTTGCACTAAATTGAGATTGTCGTCCAACGATTCTATTATTTGACGCCATTTTTTGGAAACAAGAGAAACTGTTGGTCTTTGTTTCAGAGTTACACAAGACAGGATTTTCTGGATGATGTCCTCTGGAAACTCCGGAAATATTTTATCTGAATTAGAAAGAGTGTTCGCGGCCATTACAAACAATACGTAAATATATAATTAGTTAGTATATACATTAAGTATTATTATTTTATTAATTTGAATAGACATAACAGTTGTGTTTGTAGAGAATAGCAGAAAAAAGTATAATCAGGGAACCTTCTGCTAGCTCCAGATCGTTAACAAAGATCGGAAGACTCAACTAAAGAAGACGAAGCTAGAATGGAGAAAGAGTACTTTTGGATAATAAAAAAACTTTATTGCAGAAGAAGACTATTTGATTTGAGTTGTTCTTGGGTTGTTTACAAATGAATGAGGTCACCCTTATTTATACTCATGTAGGATGATTCTAGATAATGAGGATCTAGACTCTTCTAATTTTTTCTACAAATATCTCTCTTAAATATCTAATACTCTAGAGTTTTCTTAAGTACAAATATCAAAGATATTTACTCTACAAAATTCTAGAGAGTTCTACTAAATATCTAAGATATTTTCTGTATCTCCGAAAAATCAACTTTAATTTTTCCAAAGTGTTGTATTATTTATCAAGGAGGAAGGTTTGACCATACCTCTTAAATACTACAGCCTTATTCCTAGCTGTACAAACTAAATTTATAATAAAATCCAAATTCACAAAATTTAAATACTAAATGCCTTTTTTTTTTGAGTTCTCAACAATTGGAGCTCTTTCACCAGGTTATTCATGGACCTTCAAGACTTTAACGAATGTATGTTCAACATCGTGAACATTGTGAAAGTGGCATTGGGATGGAGACAAATGGAATATGACACCTGGGCGAGATTTTCAGCCAGACATTACCTCCGGTGTCTTACTGAATTTATCCCCGTCTTCAATATCACTTTCTCGATGTTCATGATGTCCACTAGATGGCCTATCAATACCTCCGACACAGATCTCTACCATGTCGATCCATTTAGTAAACTTGCTGCAGAGAACATTAGTTTCAAAGAGCTCTATTGTTCGTAGCCTTACCCAACATTTCTACAATTACAAGACAAGGCGCTCATCAAATTAACTTGGAGTTTGAGTGGTAATTGTCTCATAACAAACATTTGTTTTTGTTATTTGTACATAGTTGAATTAATGAATAAGGTTGTAACTTTAATGCAGGTATAACTGAATCAGAATCACAACTATGCAAGAATAGTTCTATGTTGGTGGAACACAGGATCGGGTGCAAGTTACAAACGGAGCCAAATTTAGGAGGGTTATGAAATTAATCAGCCCTATTGAATTTTTGTACAATTTTACAAACAATTTAGACCTCCTTGAAAAATTGAGACATGAAAATGCTGATTCTTGCTTAAATTGGTATCTTACTATATATGTCATAATATGTATACTTCATTAATGATGGTATGCTAGTGAATGGTGAACCAAAATCTAAGTGATGGATTTTTACTTCCGGTTTTGATCAAAAGAGAGCTCATATAATAGAATGTATACGTCCATTAAAAGTCACTGGATGAGGTCTCTTGACAGAATAAAAGTGTGAAAAGTAAATAACTCAAAGTAAAACATACAAGAGAGTTTCCTGTGGAAACCCCCTTGTTCAAGGGAGGAGAAAACCCCGACCTATCTCATAGGGTTTCAACTCAACTCCATTTCACTCAAAACGGAGTAAAGACTTCAGATTACAAATCTCTAGTCATCTAGAAATCAAACTCTTAATCCTTTCCCCCTAACTGTAGCAACTCTACTACAAGCAAAAGAACTAAGCAACAACTCTATTGCTTACTAAACCAACTAACTCTAGTCGATTTAGACTTCAAGAACCCAACATAATTAACTCTAGCTAAATTTCATTGTGTTCTAATATGAAAACTGATCTACTTCCTTTATAACTTAGGAATAGATCTTACAATATTAACCACTGAAATATAAACTCTAGCAAGCAACTAAGAACAATGATAACTCTATCAGGTCCTCCAGCTGCTCTTGAGCAATATTCCGTTGAGAAAGAGGCTTTTGCTTTTGTGAAAAATCTGTTTGCAAAAACTTGTTTGTGACAATGGAGAATAGACATATTATAGGATAGGCACAAACACACAAAGCAATTCCATTGGCTGAGGACTTGTTGTGCTGTGGGAGACGCGCACCAACCACGGCAGGTATTGCAGAGTTGCAGGCTTTTGGACAGTTGTAGTATTTCATGTACGGACACTCTCAGTTTCGTCTAGGATCAGGTCCAAAGTTTTTTCAATCATCAAAACTTCATATACAACTTAAAACGTGTAACATCCGGCAATTTGAAATAACTATGAAGAAGTTTGGAATTGGAAATAGTCATTTTTGGAAAGAATTAAAAATCTGGAAAATTTGGTTAAGTATGGGAAAAAAATGAGTTTTTGGTCAACTTTGAACAGTCATAACTCCTAGATAATGATGATTTAGGTGTAGTTCCAGTTATGTTTGTGAAGTTCTTGGAATGGTCTTTCCAACGCCACCGAGTTTGCTCGATTCCGAGTTCGTATGAGGGAGTTATGCCCTTTGGAAGTTGGACAGTTGGTAGGGAAGTCCGTCCGGAAATTTGTAAGGGTATTTTGGTCTTTTCCCTAGCCTTTTCTTTTGGATATATATTAGTGTGTTAGACTGATTTTGATCAGTTTTTTCTCATTTTAAAGAGTGAGAGTGAGGGTTTGTGAGTGAAGAGGAGAAGAAGAGGAGAAAGAGCAGATCAAGCAAGGTTTCGTCAAAGATCGTCGTGGATATCGTCGGGGGTGATCCCTATTAGGTATGTGAGATCATAGTGTTGGGTTAGTCCTTTCCCCCACGCGCTAAACTCTTTTTAATTTCGAGAAAAGATTGGTTGTGTTGTTGAATTCTTGCGGTTGTTCTTGTTATTTGTGGTTGTGTTGGTTGAAGTTTGTGGTTGTGTTGTTGAAGTTTCTTGTTGGTTTGGTGCGTATTCCCGGATGGAATTCTGAGTTAAATCTATTGTTTATTGAGGGTTTTAATGATTCTAAGTGATTGGGGAAGAAACCATTCGATTTTAGGCGAAATAGGGTGAGAAAACGAGAAAATAAACTTGCTGAAATTTCTGGGTTGGGGGCCTGGCGCGATGCGCCTGCCAGAGTGCCCCAAACCCACCTCTGAAGTTTAGGGGCTGGCGCCCCGCGCCACCCATAGCGCCAGGGTCACCTACCCCATCCAGTTTGTCGTCGGTTGCCTCGTTTGAGTTCATTTAAAGTGCACCTTCACTCTTTTTCGATTCTAACTACTCTAAGCTACTTCTAAACACCTAAAAGTCATTCCTAACATGATCAAAATCTTGAATTCATAATTCAAATTCAAGGTAGAGTTGAGAGTTATGTTTTGAGAATTCTTACGAATATTCTAAGAAAATCCCTTTGAGTCTTTTTGAGGAGTCTTCTACAATTTCTAGTAACTTGTTTCAAGACTCGAGCAAGTGAGTAAGAGAATGAGAAGTGTCGTATACATGCGTTCCATGTAGCTTGTACACCTTCGAGTCAAGTCGTTCATGCCCATAATTCGACATGAACCATATTTTAAGAAGTCTTTTACAAATGTTTAAACCTTGTTTTAAGACTTAAGCGTAGAAGTTAAGCAAGTCAAAGTAAGTCTTTAAAGTTTTTTCAAAAGTCTTTATTGAACGTTTTAACTTCATTTTAAGGCTCAAGTTCCAAGTTAAGTATAGAGTTTCAAGTTGAGTAAAGAGCATAGAGTTTCAAGTTAAGTAAAGGGTATAGAGTTTCAAGTTAAGCCAAGAGTAAGAGTCAAGTGCATTTCTCAAAAGTTATTAGGGAACTAAGTATTCCCAAAGAAGTTTATAAATGTTTTTACATTTAAGATGAAAGGAAACTGAGATTTCCAAAAGAGTTTTGAGCAGTTTGAGTACTATCTCTTTTTGAGAAAAGATGAGTTTTGTGAAAGAGTTTCTAAAACATGATTAGTATGACAAATCGAGTATGTCATCAATGGTTAAATAGTATGGTCTCTAGATATACCATCAATGTTTAAGCAGTATGAATATCCCGAGTCATCAATGATTATATTAAAATATGGTTTTGAGATGTTCTTTTTAGAAAGAGTTTTCAAGAGCCTTTGGGCTAACCTTTGAGCAACGAATTGGGGACACGAGTTTATATTAACTCAACTCTCCATAAGAACCATGTAGCCAACATGGGATTTGACGGGTCATACTTTTTAGATGATCACGTAAAGTTAAGCTAGTGGATCCACTTAGTAAAGTTAGCTTCCTCTATCACGGCAAGGTATAGGATGGTCCTTAGGCAACGTGAGGTAAAACGTTGTATCACTACTTAAGCATGTAGTGGTGGCTGTCGGTTAGAGAACTCCCACAGTAGAAATTGCATGGTTCCTCGAGGGGTTCTGCTTAGTATGGATGGGGGTATGGGACTTCATTCATGCATTACACAAGTAGACTTTGAAAGGAAGTATGGTATTTTCATGATATTATAAATACGATTTTGACGTCATGTTTTAAACAGTTTTATAAGCTTTATATATTGCATATGTCTTATTGTTTTATATTGAGTTCAGTTATTCATGAGTTGAATAGAGCCAAGGTAAGTTTTCTTTAGTACTCTTTTCAAGCTTAAGTTGTTGTTTAGCGGTCCAGCTCGCATACTCGTACATTCCATGCTCTGATGCCAGTTGGCCTGCATCTTATTTATGATGTAGACGCAGGTACCCAGGAGCAGCATCCAGCACGCCGTTGATCCAACTGAGCACTCCAGAGTCAGTGGTGAGCCTCCTTGCCTTCCGGAAGACCCTGTTATTTTGTGTTCCTAGTTTTGTTTTATTAGGATGTTGCGGGGTCTGTCCCAACATCCATCTCAGTGTTATAGAGGCTTCATAGACAGTCAGTCAGTTAGTTTTGAGTCTCTCATCTATGTATATATGTAAATATTCTATTTTGAGACTCGAGTTGCCTTTTTGGCCAGATTTTATCAGTTGAGTTGTTTTATGACCTTTCTTTGTATTGAGTTATTCTGTTGAGTTAGGTTTCCGCCAGGCCAAGGGTTCGCTTGGGGCCAGCAATGGTCTCCAAGTGCCGGTCCCGCCCAGGGTGTAGGCTCGGGGCGTGACAAAACGTTTCTTTTATCTGAAAAGGTACCTTTTTAGGTTTAAATGGTACCTTTTCAATAAGTCTCTATTAAACTTAAGAAAAGGTTCGTGAGTTTCAAGCTATTTAAAACAAACTCATATTGATAGATATTTATTTTTTAAGGCCCCAAACTTTAATACATACAATGGGCTACTTCAATGATAGCATATCTACGTATAGTATAGTAATATTTGGACTAGATACAGACTTTAATTTGTGCAAGAACTTATAGAACAGCTTCCTAGTCGATTGGATTTCTGTCAATATAGAGGCTGATGCAATGACATCGATTCATATTTCTTTGTGAATATGGCACAATATGGTTCCTTTCTTGATTTGAGGAATCTAAATAACTACTTTTGTTGCTTATTTTTGCCTTGTTTTCATCTTGTAATCAAAGTATTCTGTATTCCATCGCAATACGTGTTGATACTATGACATGTTTTCCCAAAATCTTTAACTAACATATAATAACACTACATCAAAAATAATCTTTAGCGGCAATTAATTAACAGAAGTTTACCCTAAAGCCTATATATAGCGACTCTGGATCCAATGACAATTAACTAATGCTGGTAAATGTTTTATCACTTTTTGTTAATGTGTATATTTCTTGCCGCTAAAAGTTATTTTTGTTGTAGTGTAAGATTAAGACTCATAATTTGAACTTCTCAGAATCTCAAGATGTCATTAATTTTAAATATGCAAATGAACTTCCATTTTGTGAGGCAAAAATCTAACCTAACTTTTCAAATGTTTATGGAAGTAGTAGTTGATTAATTAAACATCTACCATTTCATGTGCATTGCTATTATACGTACTTCCCCAATCCAGACTAATATTATTAATTATTAATAAAAATATGTAAATAAATAATTAGTTATATATTTAATTATTATTTTTTTAATAGACTTAACGGTTACAACCTTCCTAAACCGTTGTGTTGTTCGATGAAAGACACAACTCCTCCATAAAAATGATAGATTTTCCAAATCTGTTTTCCTCTCTATATATAAATAAATGATGTTAGAAATGCGTTTGAAACCCTACATTTTTTGTAATGGCCGCCAATACTTTTTCTGATTCCGATCAAATATTTTCGAAGTTACCAGAAGAAATCATCGAGATAACCCTGTCTTGTGTAACTCTGAAACAGAGACCAACTGTTTCTCTTGTTTCCAAAAAGTGGCAACAAATAATAAAATCATTCAAAGACGATCTCAATTTAGTCCAAACATATTCTGCAAAGATAGCCTGTGGATACTGTGGCTCCTCTCAATTGTACCGTCACGCGTCCTGTTTATGCTCCGACACTAATCGCTACCATGTCGATCCATTTATTAAACTTGCTTCAGACAACATGAGTTTCAAAGAACTTTATTTGTTCATACCACCTAATTTTAGGTATTGTGCGTCTCCCGGAATTATAGATTCCAAATTTTTAACTGTTCTCCATATAAAAGGAAATTGCAACATGAATATTATTCGAAAATTTAATGTAATGCCTTCATTGAAAGAGTTGTATTTTCATTCTGTTTGCATTTTTTCGCACGCCTTCTCCAATTTTATACCCAAGTGTCCTCTCCTTGTTCTGTTAACTTTGATAAATTGTGACAACCTTAATGAATTCACAGTCCCCCATCTCAATTATCTTGAAAAGATTCATGTCAATACTCGCAAAAAAATTACAAAAATTGAAGTAAAAGCTCAAAATCTCCTCGAGTTTCACTTGTGTTGTCCAGCCTTTACCAAACTTGATCTGTCCGCTTCTACTAAATTACAACTCCTTCATATAGATTCTACATACGTTCCCGACGCGTTTCCTCATGACATTTGCTCAACATTCCCATTTTTAAAATCCTTATGTCTTATATTATGTAGAGGATTGAAAAGAATCAAAATTGTGAGTCCTCAATTGGAGAGTTTGACATTGAATAACATCATTGACTTGCGTGAAGCATTCATAGCTACTCCTAATTTACAATTGTTCAGCGTAATATATAGCTTTAAATTCCAAACCCCGCGTCCCATAATGGGATCAAGGCAAATGGAAGTTGAGATGGGTGCTCGTGCAACCAATAACTTGCTTGAGTTGAGAACTTTTGCCGAAAATTTGGGTGAAAATATCAAGTTGTCCTTGGAAACTGACACAACTGGAGCAAAGGTATGTACTTACATCTTTAGTATTTTTCAATTCGATTTCCTTTCATGTTTGACAAGTCATTTCGCGTTGAATATTATTTTTCGTTGTGTATGAAGGGAGTAACATTTCATCCAGGAAACATTGAACCACTTTGTATCAAGCGCATAAATTTGGTAATACAATCTTCATTTAAACCAAGATATGAATCTTTTCTTGCTGAATTTTTTGGTTACTTTCATCCGCGGACCTTGGTGGTAACAGTAAATTCAGATGCCCGAAAACATGCCTTTATACAGGTATTCTGCAATATTATAATGAGAGAAATAATTTCTCATCTTCACTTCTCTTTCTCTACACTTATGTTATGAATTTATAGGTCCTAATGAATGAGCTGGAAGGTCGGAACAAAGACGGTACCAAACGTTACAAACGTAGTGAGTACATGTCTTGGTACGGTGCATTGAAACGCTTTACTGTCCTCGGACCAACTGCATTTGCAAGAAAAGAAAGGGAAGCCGAATGTGATAAGTCCACGATATGTGAAGTGTCAGGGGAAGGGTCGAACCAGAAGGGGCTATTAGTAAACTTACCCGACATTTGTACAATGACAAGAGAAGAAAGGGAAGCCCGGTGTGATAAGCCCACACGATGTGAAGGGTCACGGGAAGGGTCGAACCTATCAGTAAACTTACCCAACATTTCTACAATTACAAAACAAGAAAGGGAAGCTCGGAAAGGTAAGCGCCCGCTCTGTGCAGGATGTGGAGAAGGACAGGAACAACCATGCATATTGTTCGTAGCGTTACCCAACCTTTCTACAATTACCAGAGAAGGCGCTCATCGAATTAACTTGGAGTTTGAGTGGTAATTGTCTCATAACTAACATTTGTTTTTGTTATTTGTACATAGCTGAATTAATGAATAAGGTTGTAACTTTAATGCAGGTATAACTGAATCAGAGTTGCAACTATGCAAGAGTAGTTCTATGTTGGTTGTAACACAGTATTGGTGTGCAACTTACAACCAGAGCCAAATTTTGGAGACTTTTTTTTTTTATGTACAGTATTACAATATTAGTTATGAATTTATCAGCCCTATTGTATTTTTGTACAATTTTTAGATGTTTCATCGGATCTATATGGTTTAATCCTCCTTGAATATTTAATATATGAAATTGGTGATTCTTTCTTGAACTGGTATCTTACTATATATGTCATAATATGGTATATGGGAAATGATTTATGCTCTTGATTTCATAAAAAGACAATTTCTTTTTTCAAGCACAAATTTCAACAGAATGTATACAAGATTGATATTCTTCGTCTGCGAAATATAAAGACATGTTTTCGTCAGGGGGATTAAATATGGGTGTGTTTGGTATGAAGGAAAATGTTTTCCATGGAAAATATTTTCTAGCTGGAAAATAAGTTGATTTTTGACTTATTTTCTCATGTTTGGCTGGTGAGTAGAAAATATTTTCCGAAAAAAAATTTAAGGTTTGATTTATGAATGAAAAATATTTTTGAAAAATATCGTTTATTTTTACTAGAGTAGAAAATAATTTTTGAAATTGAAAATATTTTTTAAAAACAAACTTAAATTTTTTTTAGGGGTGGGGGGCGTGGTAGGGGTGGGTGAGGGGGGGGGGTCGAGGGTAGGGGTGAAAAATTGAAATTTTGAAGTTGAAAATATTTTTGTGTTTGTATAAAGCGAGAGAAAATTGTATATATACATATCGTTTCATTCGCCTCTCTCTCTCCCCAGACATCTCGCTCGCCATTCTCTCTCTCGCCTCTCTCACTTTATACAAACACAAATGTATAAATTGTGTTCGTGTTTGTATAAAGCGAGAGAAAATTATATATACAAATACTTATTTTTCGTCCTATACATTTATAATTATACAATACAAATCTTTTCCTGCCCAGTTCTCTTTTGCCTTCTCTCTTCCTCACTTTATACAAACACAAATTATACAAAAAAATACTTTCTTATTTGTATACAGATTTCAAATATATACTTATACAATTGATTCTTTTGTATAAGTATACCGAAATATACATATTAATAGACATATCAAACATAAAATTTGTTATGGAGCGCAATTATGCAAACTATAGCTATATCATACAAATATGATTTTCATATTTGCTAAATCTAAAATTTACTCTTTTTTATATATATAAATTTTGAAAAGTTGGCCTTACCATCTAGACACCTTCTCTAGATTTAAGTTGGCTCCATAAACACATTCATCTGGAATTGCCACATAGAATGTCATGTAAAACGTCATGTAAGATGTGAATTGTCATATTAAACATTGGGTAAGACGCTTGTGTCTATTTGTTCAATTTTATACAAGTTTAAGTGTCTACTTATACACATCGAAAATTGAAAGATATAAATGTCTGTCAAAGCCAAATTAAAGTAGACTGTCAATATGGACTTAACCCATGATTTTAATAAAGCTAAACTAAGATTTTTGAAGTCCAATTAAGAAAATGACTTTTTGTGAATCATAATAGAACATATATGTTATAGCTAATTTAGCATATATATATATATATATATATATATATATATATAAAAAAAAAAGTTTCCTCCTAAACTTATACCTTTAGTTTCAAGAAGATACTTTAACTTTGTCGGGACTATGCTATGTGGCTGAAAATGCAAATATTAATACCAGTTCATAGTTATTTAGGGGGAAAACAAGACATCTGCAAAGTTAAATAATTATTTTCTTGAAAATAAGATCGATACAAATTCAGGAAAGTAATTATATGTTATATCATCTTCCAATTATTTTATCAATAGAAATCGAGTATGCGTGTTATACCTAAAATGAGATCACATCAAAATAAGAACTAAAATTAAATTCTACTACTAAATGTACACATTAAACCAGTAATAAAGATGAATACGTATTATTCCCCAATAAAACCATCAGAAGCAAGTTTACCCTCAATATTATCGAAATATCATAAACTATATTAGGATCTAGAATCCAACTTTATTTCCAACCCCTACCCCACCACACTAATCGTGTTACTCATGTATACAATTAATTGTTTATGAGTTAATTGTAACTGTTAACTAATTAGTTAGAGAGTTAGTTAGTCTGTTAGCCAATTGGCATTTAATGGTAGTTAGTAGATGAAGTATAGTGACTGCTTTTAGTTTCTTCTTTAGATGCAATTGATGTTTATTCTGGAAAAAAAAGCTTCCATATTTTTAGCCAAATAGATGTTTTGGCCAAAAATAATGGATTTTTTTAAGCTTATATACCACTAGGCAATATACCTAGTGGCAAACATAAAAATCAGCTCGAACTTGCAACAACAACATACACAATGTAGTCCCACACAATGACATCTCGAAAGGGTAGAGCATATGCAAAAGCCTATTTTCGATAGACCCTCGACTCAAGACAAAAAACAACCTAGAAAAAGACATAATGGAAGTACGAGAGAATGAACTTGCAAGAATCAGTAAAAACAATCTTAAATTGATAGCACAAAGAGGTGTAGCCTAACATAGAAAATGATCTAATCAAAATAACCATAGAGGTCTCTACTCCATTCATCATGTTATGGAGCGATTTAAAAAGTAGCTAGATCTCTCTTCCTAAAATATTGATGCATCTTTAGAGACTTAGCAATGCAAGTAACTTTGAGATGTCAAAATGGACAACATATAGTTAAAGAAACAGAGGTGTTGTCTACTAGAATTCAAAAGCATCCACAAAAACAGTAAAGCTAACGGGGTTTAAACTGAATTGTATCAAAAACACAGAAGCAAAACATCATTGTAACATCCGACAATTTGAAATATCTAAAAAGAGGCTAGGAATTTGAAAATTTTCATTTTTGGAAAGGATTTGAAAATCTGGAAAATTTGGCTCAAGTGTGGAAAAATGAATTTTTGGCCAACTTTGAGCAGTCATACCTTCCAGATCAGGATGAGTTAGGAGTAGTTCCAGTTATGGTTGTGAAGCTTGTGGAATGATCTTTCCAACGCCGCCGAGTTTTCTCAATTCCGAGTTTGTATGAGCGAGTTGTGCCTTTTAGAAGTTGGGCAGTTGGCAGGGAAATCTGTCCGGGAAATTAAGGGCATTTTGGTCTTTTTCCCTAGCCAATTCTTTTGGGATTATATGGTGTGTTAGGCTGATTTTGGATCATTTTATTCCATTTTAAAGAGAGAAAGTTAGGGTTCTTGAGAGTGAAGAAGAGAAGAAGAAGAGAAGAAGGAGAAGAAGAAGAGAAGAAGAGGAGATCAACGTGGATTTTCGTCGGGGGTGATCCCTTTCAAGGTATGTGAGTTCTTTGTGTGGGTTGATCCTTTCCCCCCACACACCAAGCTCATTTTATGATTTGAGAAAAAGATTGGAATTGCTGTTGAAGTTGTTAGTTGTTGTTGATGTTGTTAGTTGTGATTGTTGAAGTTGTTGTTGGTTGTGAGACATGATTGGGTTGTGTTTTGAGTTGTAATCCATGGTATGTTGAGGGATATGATGATCCTTAGTGTTTGGGGTTAGATCCTTTGAAGTAAGGATGGTTTAGAGTTGAAGAAAAAGGGGTGAAAAGTCGAGTTTTCTGGGGAAGGGATTGGCGCGTCGCGCCTGTCATCGCGCCCCAAGAGGGGCTCTGAATCCCAGACCTTGGGGCGGCGCACCACTCAGAGCGCCAGCAGGCCCTCTCTGAAGTTTTTGGCCTGGTGCTCCGCGCCTCTCAGAGCGCCAAGCTTTCCCATTCTTTCCATGTTTTCTCATGCATGTTCCTAGGTGTTATACCTATGTTCCCTAGTTGTTTCCAACACTCTAATGTACATTTAAACCTCCCGAACTCATCTCTAATCATGCGATTATATGTCTTGAATTCATAATCCAATTCAAGGCGAGTTAGTATCTAGTTAAAGAGAAGTTAGAGTCAAGTCAAGCTATGTTAAGAAGTAAGTTCAAACAAGTCTTCCAAGGTTTTCAAGAGTCTTCATTGAACGTTTTAACTTCATTTTTAGACTCAAGTTTTAAGTCAAGCAAAGAGCTTAGAGTTTCAAGCTAAGTAAAGAGTCTCAAGACTCAAGTTAAGTTAAGAGTGTAAGTTGAGTTCATTTCTCAAAAGCTATTAGGGAGCTATGTATTCCCAAAGAAGTTTCTAAATGTTTTTACATTTGAGTAAGAAAGGAACTATGATTCCAAAAGAGCCTTAGGGCTAGTTTTCAAGAAAAGGAACATCGTTTCCAAGTGAGCCTTTAGGCTAGATTTTGAGTAACTATCTCATTTAAAGAAAGATGTGTTTAAGACACTTATGAGTCAAAAGCATTTTGGGAGTAGTATCGAGCACCGATTTGGGGACGCGAGTTCATATTAAACTCAACTCTTCATAAGAACCATATAGCCAACATGGGAGTTAACGGGTCATACTTTTTAGATGAACCCGTAAAGTTAAGCTAGTGGATCCACTTAGTAAAGTTAGCTTCCTATATCAAGACCAGATATAGGATGGTCCTCAGGCAACGTGAGGTAAAACGTTGTATCATTAGCTTCTTATATCACGGCAAGGTATAGGATGGTCCTCGGGCAACGTGAGATAAAACATTGTATCACCACTCATATTCATAGTGGTGGTTTGTCGGTTAGAGAAGCTCCCACAGTAGAAAGAGCATGGTTCCTCGAGGGTTCTGCTTAGTATGGATGGGGGTATGGGACTTCATTCATACATTGCACAAGTAGACCATGAGAGGAAGCATGGTATTTTCATGATATTATAAATATGATTTTTACGTCATGTTTTAAGAGTTTTACAAGTTTTATATGTTGCATGTGTCTTATTGCTTTATATATTGAATTCAGTTATTGATGAGTTGAACAGAGCCAAGGTAAGTGTTCTCTTGTACTCTTTTCAAGCTTAAGTTGTGGTTTAGCTTTCCAGCTCGCATACTCGTACATTCAATGTACTGATGCCAGTTGGCCTGCATCTTATGACGATGCAGACACAGGTACCCCGGATCAGCATCCTGCACGTCGTTGATCCAGCTGAGCACTCCAGAGTCAGTGGTGAGCCTCCTTGCTTTTCGGAGGACTCGATTATTTTGTGTTCTTAGTTTTATTCTAGTAGGATGTTGCGGGGTCTGTCCCAACATCCATCTCAGTATCGTAGATGCTTCATAGACAGTCAGTCAGTTAGTATTGAGTCTCTCATCTATGTATATATGCAAATATTCTATTTTGAGACTCGAGCTGCCTTTTGGCATGTTATGCATCAGTTGGTTGTTTTATAACCTTTCATTGCATTGAGTTGTACTGTTGAGTTAAGTTTCCGCTGAGTTAAGAAAGCTAGGCCAAGGGTTCGCCTAGGGCCAGCAATGGTCTCCGGGTGCCGGTCCCGCCCAGGGTGTAAGCTCGGGGCGTGACAATCATATCCCGGATGGAGTAAGACAAAAGAAATACTCTAAACTATCTAAGTCCTCCGATAAGCATTTGAGATTTGAAAGTTGTCCCCCATGACAGTCTTGAGCGAGTAAAAGCTTGGAATGTATCTAGTCGCTTCAGTGCCTCTACCATACACATTGACCACGTTCCTAAATATCTGCTCTTTTGGGTTGTAAGAAACTAGTTGCAGATCAAGTTCGCTTTGCATCAAGATTTCCCCATCTTTCCAAATTATGATTGGTATTAATATGTGACGACCAGCGATACAAGGCAGAGTAACTGCAATGCGATCTCTAGTCCAAGATCCAGCTATCCCATACTATTTCATCCACCATATATCCATATAATGAAAAGATATACTAACAGACAAACATAGACAATTCCCCAACTCAGTGACCGCTAGCATCGAGTACAAGGATGGAGATTTTAAACCAGATGGAGCTAGCAGAGACTTCACTTCTTCTGTCGCGATATTAAAGGAGTAAATACTGGCCCTATTTTGAAAATTTTCACCATCCAGCCAATGAGTAGTACCATTGACAGTAGCATTGCTAAGCTTTCCCCGTACAGGTTTTGGAGCTTTGCCCACATTCCTCCAATTTCTCTCATCAACTCCAAGAGTATAAACCTCCAATTCAGTTACGTCTGGACGACCCGAAACTTCCTAGTTACTAATCTCAATACTTTATACTGTCCAGAGGCCTCACTAAAGCAAAATCCATAATGAATATGACAAATTCTTTTCTCCCATTCAGGCAATTTAACCTTGAAATACTCACCCAAAAGAGGGTTGCTAATGCAAACCGAACGATTTACCACATGCGTTTCACCATTCAACAAACAAATGAATCCATTACAAGAACCAATTAATGTCAAGTTTGCTTTATCCTCAGAAACCAAATCAACGGGATGAGGAAGGTGTAAATTACGGTCCAAGATAATAGGTCTGTTTATTCTTTGAGAAGTATAGTCATAATCTGCTCCAAGTTCAAGCAGATAACGGATAGAATAGTTTTTCGAAAGCAAAATGCAAGGAAATTTAAGCGGTCTGGCGTCATACGTGTTGACAAATAAAGGATCAGAAGTTATGAGCTTATACCAACTTTTGCAAACAAACTTACATCGGAAAATCATATTGATTGGCAATTTTGTGAGAATTTCCACCATAATCGCAGCCAGCAAATCCATAATTGTAACTTCATTGATTCTTCTTCGTCTGCAATCACAATTCAAACTTAGCCTTGAATCTGAGACACTGATAGGAACATCGAAAAGCTCCGGTTCCATTTTTTTTCTCTGATTCAACGAATCCCCAATTTCATCCATCATTGTAACTTCATTGATTCTTCCTCGTTTGCAATCACAATTCAAACTTAGCCTTGAATCTGAGACACTGATAGGAGCATCGAAAAGCTCCGGTTCCATTTTTTTTTCTCTGATTGAACAAATCCCCAACTTCTAGGACTTTGGCACGAAAACAAGGAAATGGTGGATTCCAACTTTGAAATTCGTTTTTCTAACTAAGTCTACTTCTTATTTTATAGAGTTAGTTAGTCTGTTAGCCAATTGGCATGTAATGGTAGTTAGTAGATGAGTTGTATATATACTTGAGTCGAGTCTGTTACCTGATATTTCCTTATAGACGATATTCTTAGTACATATGTCTCATTTCGACTATTTATTTGGTGTATGATATGTCATAACAATAACTCTTGTTGTGGATATTAATAGAGTGTGATATACAATTGTCAAGTTTTTGGCTAAAATAAGTATGAGCTAAACTTAAAGTACATCCGTATGTTATATAAGTGAACAAAAAAATCCTTAAACTATCCAAAAAGTTGCAAGGTTCATCCTTCTGTATATTTTTTAAAAAACTCACGGCACCAACAAAAAATTAAATGTGTCAGGTCGAATGAATATATGTACACATGGTTAAGCTAGTCAAGTTAAGTGATTTTTTATTTTTTTTAGAAATTGAGGATTTAAATCATCTTTAGACAAAATATATTCAAATTCTAAATATTCTTGTAAAAATATGGCCAAATACTACTCCAACTTCAAATTTTTCGAATACAATAATTATTTATTTTATTTTCATAACTAAACGTCCACGTAATTTCACTAAATTTCCAATATTTCTGTACATTGTATAAAATGTGAATTGCATTGTATATATAGTACATGCGCCCTAAATATTTTATCAAAGAAAATAACTAAATAGTTGGACGTAATACTTTTAAAATATTTTTTTTTACATAATCTTTCTAACCATCGGAACCTACTGTATAAATATTTCAAAACTTATGTATTGTTGCAAGTCAATTTACTTGATGATGCAAAAAGCATATAAACTGACAACACGCAAAATTTAAATTCCGAGAATGAAAGATTCATTTCCTATCCATATCCTTATTCTTTTTAGGTAACTTTGATCTTCTCGTCGTGGCAAGACATGACCAGATTAATTTTTTTTTATTGGTTCAATCAGTTTCTTAACAAAAATAGATTGAAGGATGATTCTTGTTATTTTTTGTATAGTATAAGGATGTTTTTTGCTCACTTAGATAATATAAGGATGTACATTAGATTTGAGTCATAGTTGAGGGAGAAAACAAATTATTTCACCTTTGTAGTAATTTTTTTGGTACTCCAAGTTCTCATGGAATGTCTACTCTAAATGAAAAAAGAAGTAGTAACGTAATTGTCAGCTGACGTCAAGATAAGGGTCATATTCACTGTTTTAGAAATATGAATGCTTAGAATACCAATGCCTCTCAAAGTTACCAGGAGCAATGCTTTTAGTATTCTCATCAATCAGGCAGAACAAGTAAACGTCGATTTTCCCCTTCCTTGCGGGGGTTCCTTCTCCACTTAAAGTTGAAAAAATGAAATTTTGAAAATATTTTTTAAAAATAAACTTAAATTTTTTTGGGTAGGGGTGGCGAGTAGGGGGGGAGAGGGGGGGGGAGGGGGGGTTCGAGTGTAGCGGTGAAAAAATAAAATTTTGAAGTTGAAAATATTTTTTAAAAACAAACTCAATTTTTTTTTGGGCGGAAGGGGGGGGGGGGGGGGAGTGGGTTGAAAATATTTTTTAAAAACAAACTTAATTTTTTTTTCTTTTTGAAGGGGTTGACGGGGTTGGGGGATGATAGGGGGGCTGATGGGGGGTGAGGGTAGTGGGTGGGGAGTAAAAAAAATCAAAAATTGAAATTAAAAATATCGTTTAAAAACAATTTTTAATATTTTTTTGGAGGGGGTGGGGATAGGGGTGAGGGTTGGGTAAAAAAATTGAATTTTAAAACAAGCTTTAAATTTTATTTTTATTTTTTTGGGGGCTGGTTTGAGGGTAGGGACAAAATAAATTGATTTTTTCAACAAAAAAGTAATTGTAATTTGAAGTTGGAAGAAAGTTTTGGAAAATGTTTTCCTTAAGTTTTGAAGGGAAGTCATTTTCCTTAAATTTGAGGAAAATGAGTTGATTTGGAAAACATTTTCCAAAACATTTAACCCAACCAAACATGAGAAAATTGGAAAACATTTTTCGGAAAATGTTTTCCTTCATACCAAACACACCCTGTATGTTGTACTCTTTTCCTTAGCCTAGGTTTTCACTTTAAAAAAACAACTTTTAACGGCAATAAATATACATGTTAATAAAGAGTGCTAAAGTTTTTATCGGCATTAGATAATTGTCATTAGATCCAAAGTTTCTATATGCATAAGGTACATTTACAAAGAGTGTTAATTACCGCTAAAAATGCTTATTTAGCAGTAATTAAGCTATTGTCATTAATTAATTGTTGATAAAGATTATTTTTGATGTAGTGAAAGAGTGCTAAAGTTTTTATCAGCATTAGATAATTTGTCATTAGATCCAATGTCGTTATATGCTTCAGGTACATTTACAAAGAGTGTTAATTGCCGCAAAAAATATATATTTAGCAGTAATTAAGATATTGTCATTAATTAATTGTCGCTAAAGATCATTTTTGATGTAATGCAATTATTTATTTAGTGCACTACATTAAAAATAATCTTTAGCGGCAATTAATTAATGACAATAGTTTAATTGCCGTTAAATATGTTTTTCTTATAGGCAATTAGAACTCTTTGTAAATGTCCCTAAAACCTATAGCGACATTGGATTTAGTGGCAATTAACTAATGTCAGTAAAAGCTTTAACATTCTTTGTTAATATGCAAATTTGTTCTCGCTAAAAGTTACTTTTGTTTTGTTATAGTGTGCTCGCTACATTTTTTATTTATTTTCTTTTTTTATATTGTTACTTTTACCTTAGTCTTAAGTAATAACAACTCCTCTTTAATTATTTGAACTCATAAATGTATGAAACATCCCTCTTCTTCTTTTACTAGCGATTTCCTTAGCTCTGCGAGACAGATAGAATTCTTTCATTCTTAATCAAATGTCTTTAAAGGCCTTATATGGTGCGAACCGAGGACAATTGCAAATATATAGAGATTTTGAGAACACCATTCAAGTAAAAAATTATAAGTTTAGCCCTTTTGGAATTAATTTTAGATATATGGATTTCTAAAGTTAGGCTTTGACAAAATATTCGAAGTTTGACATTTGCTTGTAAAAAGCAAAATTCAAACATTTTTATGTCTGGACTTTATTAGTTTATACATATAAATATATGGTACTTCAATTTGATTTATTCATTTCATTTCACTCACAAGTCACAATACATATGATATCTGACCATTTCATTATCATTAATTTGAAGTCTGTACACGAATTTCATATTGGCTATTTTTGAACAAATTTTAAAACATTAGCTACCGCTTACATGACAGCGTCCCACATAGGCTGTGTCATGAAATTTTCATCGTAAATTCAAATTAATTGAAGTTCGAAAACAAATATCAAATAACTCTGTGATGATCATAAAATATCTAGTTCTCTCTAGCTCTTATTCTCTTCACGTTTGTTAATTAGTAGAAGTTTGTTACTTCATTAGGATTGGCCGGTAAGGTAAGGCCTAGCCCCCTTGCTTGTACTTGTCCGTAAAGTTTTTTTATCTTTTAATAAAAGACCGCTAGACACTCTGTCTAGTGGTATAAATTTGATTATTTTTTTTAAAAAAAGGAAAAAATGTTTAGACGATGTGTTTTGCCTTCTTGGTAGATGCCTTTGGCAATTTGTTTAAGATGAAAAAAGGAAAAGAACCAAAAAAAAAAAAAAACATTGTTAGAATACCTATTCTTCTCCACTTTTTGAACCTCAAATTAAACTAAAATGAAACGTTTATTGTTAATTATGAATGTAATAATAACCTCTCTTGAAATTTATATTGAGTGCTTTCGTAGAGGCAAGATAGGCTAGCTTTCCATAATTAATTAAAAGGTGAAGGTAGAAGAATAGTTAGTAGTTAATTAAATAGACGAGTTTATTAAAAAAATGATGCACAAAGCATCCCGTGTTCACGTAGGATTTAGGAAAGAGTCGCACATTTTAAGAAGTGTGATGTAAACAACCTACTCTAATGCAAGCATTTGTGACGGACTGACTGCTTTCATGACTCAAATACAATTTTACAGTTACTCTTAGACTCCCCTTCAAATATACGAGTTTATGTAAAACAAAATTATCATTACACTCAAAAGAAAAGTGAAAAGAATAAAAAAGTGATAAAATTAAAATACTAGTGATGAAAAGGTAAAAGTAAAAAATCATAGTGATATCAGCATGTAAATTAAATAGCATTCCCCTCCCTATAACCCTAGTGAAAGCTTTTTAAAAGCCAATATTCTTGCGTTTTAGCATATATATAGGTTGAAATTATTGTTCTTTTTTTTTCATTCAAAAAAAAAAAGGCAGATATTAATTTGAAGTTTTTACATAAATAATATCAGTAGAAGAAATGAGATCTCTTGATTATCTTACTATTTGCATCATTCATAGAGTAGTTGTTGCATTTGAGCTTGATTTTAACTTCATCTGTGACATGAGCTTGTTCATATTGTCGTTACCATATCCAATAAAGGAGGAGTAAACTGACAGTCAACGTAAAATTCGCTAATTTCATAATGTATTCTCTTAATACAACTCCAATTCAATAGGGGTTGATCGAGGCATATAATAGTATAGATGTTGTTGTATTTGCAGCTTAATTATATATTTCTATCACACAAAAGTGAAATTGGTTGTTGAAACTACTCAATCATTTATGATATATTAATTCTCATAAGATCCATAAAGGAAAAACAAAAAAAATTAGCAAATCATTTTTTTTCTTTGCCTTTTCCTCCAATATGTTTACAAAATGTATAAAGAGATCTTTAAAAAAAATTGGAAAATGGATATATTTAGACCATGCTTGATCAAGCTCTTTAATTTCTAGAAATAATCTAAATTAGAACACTACAAATATAAATGAATTCTATCTTTTCTTTCACTAATATAATAATATTACAAGCTTAATCCCAATTGAAGATCCAAAGGTTTACATGAACTTTTTTGTTTAGTAGATGAAGAATTATCCAAAATAGTTGATGGAGGCTTCATATAATTATTTCCTCCATGTGTAAGAGTAAATGTATAATTGTTAGAATCTTGATGAAATGGCCACTTTGCTCCTCCTTCTTCTGATGAGACTTGATAATCATAATTAGGGTTGAAACTAATTTGGGATTCTTCATAAACATTAAATTGAGGATCATAAAATTGATAATTAATAATATTATTGTTGTTATAATTTTGATGATGAAAAGGTTGAAGATAGCAACTTAAGCTTGCTTTTCTTGCTTGAAGTTGTAGTCTTTTTTTCTTCATTCTTTCCTTTTTATGAGCATTTTGATGACCTCCCAAAGCTTGAGAATTTGCAAATTGTTTTAAACAATATTGGCACTCAAATTTCTTCATTATTTCTTCATGATTTGATAATATTTTTTCTTGATGATGAATATTTCCTGATGAAACTGTGGAAGCTGATGATGAATTTACACTTTCTTGATCTTCTTTTGATGAATTATTTTGGACTATTTTTGGAGATTTTTTTGGATCATCAATGAGCTCAAAACCAAATATTTTAAGTTTCTTGTTGTTGTTGTCGTTGTTGTTTTCTATACATGATTTAGAAGAGGATTCATGATAATTTTCTCCATTTATATTGGATGATGGAGATTGAAAAGTACTAGAAACAACATCTTTAGCCATGTTAATTTTTCTTGAGAAAATGAAATGAATTTGAAAGAGGGAATAATAAAAGAAGGATGATGTTTTTGTGTGTGACTTATGATGGACTAATTTGTGTTTTGCATACTCTTCCTTATATAGTAGATTTCAATGGATTTTTGTCTGGTATACCACTCATGTGCATTGACACGATAAAAAACTTTTATACTATCAATCAATATAAACTTAATTTATTATAAAAAATTAATTAATATCATTGATTTTTGATGGACGTCTAATTTACTTGTAATTATATTATAAGTGATATATTTAAATAAGAAAATTACTATTTTTTTATGAATATCTCTTCGATCGGAGATGATTTACTGGTAATTAATTATATTATAAGTGATCTGATTATGTGAATATTTTTATATTTGTGTATAAAATTTAAATACTTTTGACTATATGCAATGCAACTACTTTGTTTTTTATATATATTAAAAAAAATGGCATAGGGCATAAATGTAGCAATAGTCAATATTAAAGAAAGAGAGAGAGGAAAAAGAAAAGTCATAATTAGGAAGCTGTCTCTCATGCAATATAAACAAATCTTGTAAAATATTAATGCATTAGATATACCATAAACTTTTCCAACCAAAGAGGATTCAGTGTGTATGATTAACGACTAAAATAATCATTTATTCTTACTTTAAAAAAAAAATTGGAATTAAAAAACATGCAATTATAGTACCACTTGATTACTTAAAAAAATAAATAGAAATATTCCATGCTTGAAGAGAGGAGAATGTTTTAAATATTATAAATGCAAAACAACAAAAAAGTCAAAGAAAGATAGAGGATGTAATCACCTGGAAGGACTCAACAAATCTATCACTGTACTTAAAAGGTTTATTTATTACTTGTTTTATTGACCAATTTGGTTAGTGGATTCATGTATTGTCCTCTATCAAAACTTATAAAATACTAAAAAATCCAAGTTCACCTATTCGTCATTCATTCTTAAGCAGAAGTTTTGAATTCAAATCTTAAATAATAAAGTCATGTTTTTCGTTATTCATTTTTAAACAGAAGTTTCAGATTAAAGCTTTAAATAATGAAGCCATATTTCTCGTCATTCATTCTTAAATAGAAGTCTCAGATTCAACCTTTAAATACTAAAGTCGTGTTTATTGTCATTCATTCTTAAACAGAAGTCTCAAATTCAAGCTTTATATACTGAATTTGTGTTTGTTAGAGTCTTAGAGAGTATTTTACCCCACCCCTAATATGAAATTTCTCGATGCAAATCTAGATTTAGTTGGCCTTGAATTGATTAGTGAATTCATGTATTGTACTCTACCAAATCTTATAATAAAATACTAGAAAATTGAAATTCACATTTTTGGTCAAAAATTTTGGGTTCGAGCTCTAAATATTAAAATTGTCTTTGTTGGAGAACGTTTTATACCCTTTCAATTGGGATTTCTTAGTGAATTTAGATTAAGCCGGACTCCAATATAGATATCATACACCCTATGAGAAATTTTAAAAAAATGATATTAAATTTGATTTAAATAAACATCTATGGGTGACTAGTCCCATCTACTACAGAACACTAAAATTATGTTCATGCACTACTAAACTGTAGAGTTGTGATTATTCATCACTTAAATGAAGGTTCTTTGCAATTATCCAAACTCCTATTCACTAAAAAATGTATTAATAAATAGTTTAATCTTGACCTTGTCAAAAGGGATGTAATTAAAATAATAATGATGGAAGAGTAGTTGTTAAACAAAGGAATATTAAGGAAGTGGTTGATGAGGTAAGCATATATACTAATAAAGGTCTTCTATGAGATCTGAGCATATCTTCTTAGAGCAAACAAACCTTATTAATTTATTTGTTTAAGGTGAATCAAGTCATCATCTAATATCATTTAAAAAAAATAAAAAATATACTTATCTTATTAAAGGGAAGTCTCGGAGGAATGATAAAGTTATCTTCGTATGATTTATAGATTACAGGTTCGAATCATGGAAGCAGTCACTAGAACTTGCATTATAATAGGTTGTCTACATCGCATTCCTTGATGTGTGGCTTTTTTCTGAACTTTGTTAACGTAATATGTTTTGTGCACCATGTTATCCTCTTTAATTTTGTATTACATTATATTATAATACATTAAGCAAAGGCATTTGTGTTGACAGTTGTCCCCTTTGGATTGGGACCCATAAATTGTAACTTTGTGGGACATGTTAGAAACTATTAGATTTTGTGTCTATTCCATTGTGTTGCAAGATCTTCCATTGGTGAATATGAATAGTCCACCAATCAATCTTTTCATTCTCATCAATTCCCACTCCTTTTTCTTCAATTTTTTTTTTTGGATTTTTTCCATCTCTTTTTAGTTTTTTTTTTTTAAAAAAAAAACATGAAGTTGGTGTCCAATATAATTAACTTGCACAAATTTTAACTATTTTGTGTATTTTTATTATCACTCGTCAATGTAACATAAATAGGATAATTTTGCTCACCAAAATTTAGACAAATGAAATTTGATTCCTAATTTCCAAAATTTACATATATATCATTGACTAATAATCCACACACTTGGATGCTCTTTCTAGTCTATTTGAATGCTTTAAGAGAAGAATTTCAACTAGGCTTGTCCTAATCAGACAATTCATTTATATCAACGAATTAATTTTTGGTCAGATGCTTATTCAATTACAATAGTTATTATCTTAGAAAGTCTTCTTCTCTTTTCTTTTTTTTGACAAAAATTAAAATTAAAAAAAATGACTTTCTGAGATAATAATCATATGTTAAGCAATTACTCCCTATAACTATATTTGAATTTTGAAATCAGCTCCTACATCAACATGTGGAATAAATTCTTCAATTTATTTTTGAAGGACTAATCTTGGATTAGAATTTTGGTGGGTGGGTGGGTGGGGTGGGTTGGTTTGGTTTGGTTTATTAATCTTGATTGATTTCTTCTACATTTTATGTATCTTATTCCTATCTTTTGCCTTTGTGTAGATTACAAGATCACAAAATGGCCCCTACCATCAGCTAACCCCTTTAAAAAGTCTTACTTTCATCCATTGTATTTTACTTCTAATCCTAATCAACGGACAAAATCCCTTAATTAAGAAACCCAAGTATTATTTTAATATTAATTAAGATTTTACCCAAACGAATGCCAAAATTGACATGTACAACCAACATAAAGTCAAAAATATTTAACTAGAAAAAGAGAAGCTTCAATGAAGCATGGTTTGTTCTCTAATTTCTTTTCTTTGGTTTGATTAATTAATTAATTAACTAATTAATGTTAGCATGTCATTAAGGAATGTTTTAATTAACTTAACAATATTTATCGCGTGTTTAATAGAGCTATTCCATGACTAATTAAGACAATTCAAATCAAACTTATTTCAAAGAGTTCATGAAGGAAAATGTTTTCTTGGAAAATAAGTTAATTTTTGACTTATTTTCTCATGTTTGGTTGGTGAGTAGAAAATATTTTCTAGAAAAGATTTTATAGTGTTTGATTTATGTATGAAAAATATTTTTGAAAAAATATCTTTTTATTACTAGAGAGTAGAAAATAATTTTTGAATTGAAATTGAAAATATTTTTTAAAAATAAATTTAATTTTTTTGGGGGTGTGGGGCTCGCGGGGGGTTGGGGGGTAGGGGTGAGATGGGATACAAAAATTAAATATTTGAAATTAAAAATATTTTTTAAAAACAAACTTAATTTTTTTTGGGGTGGGGGTGGAGGGCTGATGGAGAGGGGGGGGTCGCGGATAGGGGTGGGGTGAAAAAATAAAAATTTGAAATTTTTTTTTAAAACAAACTTTTTTTTTGGGGGCGGAGGGGGGTCAGGGGTAGGGGTATGGTGGGGTGAAAAAATAAAAATTGAAAATTGGAAATATTTTTTAAAAACAAACTTTAACTTTTTATTTGGGTGGGTGGGGGGGGGGGGTAAAAAAATAAAAATTTTAAAATTGGAAGTATTTTTTTAAAACAAACTTTAATTATTATTTTTTTGGAGGGGGTACTTCCCCGTCTTACCGCGGCAGTTGGCACGAAATTAGCCGGCACTTCTTCCTCGAGTCCTTCGCGCAACGGGCGGGGATGGGGTGAAAAACAAAAAATTGAAATTGAAAGTATTTTTTATAAAAACAAATTTAAATTATTTTTTTTTGGGGAGGGGGTCAAGGGTAGGGGTGGGATATAAATAAAATTTTGAAATTGAAAATATTTTTTAAAAACAAACATTAATTTATTTTATTTTTTATTTTTTTTTGGGGGGGGGGGGGGTTAGGGGCTGGCGGGAGGGGGGGGGTCGGGGTGAGGGTGGGTAAAAAAATTGAAGTTGAATTTTTTTTTAAAAAAATAAGCTTTAAATTTATTTTTTCAACAAAAAAATTGTAATTTGAAGTTGGAGGAAAGTTTTGGAAAATGTTTTCCTTAAGTTTTGAAGGGAAGTCATTTTCCTTGAATTTGAGGAAAATGAGTTGATTTGGAAAACATTTTACCCAACCAAACATGAGAAAATTGAAAAACATTTTCCGAAAAATATTTTTCTTCATACCAAACACACCCTAAATGGAACTTTAGGTGGGGAGAAATTTAATTAAGTTCTTTAATCCAGATATTATATTTAATTGTTGTCGTTTAAGTAGAGCAAGATAAGATAATAAGTAACAAGAAACAGGAGTAATATTATGAAATGTGATAATATAAGTAATCCCTCTGCACTATTTATGTTATATATCACCAACACCGGTGGTGATGAGTGAAAAATACTATTTTATTCTTAATCAAAGATTTTGGTTCTTCGGTCTGAGTCTCTCTAATTATGAAGTCGACATTTTTGTTAGGGAGCCTTTTACCTCTTAATATGACACTTTCTAATGTGACTACAAATTTAGTCAAATTCTAATACAGATACCAAACATTGTAGGAGTGATAAGTATTATTTCATCCTTAATCAGAGATCTTGGCTTTGATGAGTCCCACTAAATATAGAGTTATCGTCTTTGTTAGGGATCACTTTACCCCCTAATATAACACTTTCTGATGCGAATACAAATTTAGTCAAACTTTAATGTGAATATCAAACACCGTATAAAAAACAAACAAACAAACAAAAAAGTTAGATCAAAAGATGTTGGGATTTTTAGTTGAACTGGGCATATGCCATCTGTCCTCCAATTCAAAATGATTGATTTAAGATTTTATTCTTTAAAAAAAACAAAATACTAATGCCACTTATATCACCAATAGCATAATTGGCAATGACAAAACCACTACTTATTTAACTTTAGAAATATTTTTGCAGTTCAATGTACAATAAGATAACAAGTGTACAATCAATCATATCATACTATCTAAAAATCTTGCAAAGTGTCCAAATTTTCTATCTATAATAATATTGAAGAATATGCAGAGAGTTGTATATATATAATTCAAAAATTGGACAATAATATGAAATTAATTAAGTTAGTTGCATGGGAAAGAAAATGGACAATATTGACCATAAACCTAATATTCTAGCAACACGTTAGTTTATTAATATACCTTATTCTAGCTAAGATGAAATATTGAATTAAGTAGTTGTGAATGAGATCATGAGAATCCATTTGAATGGTACAATAATCAATTGAGTAGGGACTAAAGTTTTCAAACTCTCTAGAGACATGTTAATTAATTATTTATATTATTATATAAAAAGTGTCCCCACAAGTTTAAATAAATAATTTAGTATAAAGACTTTAGGATCAAAAAGAAATTAAAAGCACAAGTTTTTGTACCAAAACTTTGATGGAAGTTGATATGGTCCCTCTATAATTTTATCCACACATGAAATAAAACTTGGGTTTTTTTATTGTATGTCTTTGATATAGAGAAAAAAGTTTATTTTATTTTATTTTATTTTTCCTTTCTTTCTTGAAAAAGCATGAATGGAAATCATATCTTTTTGGATTTTAATAAAAAGGATATATTTGCTAGCAAAATCTCCAAGTTTACGGCTAAAAGATTTTCGAATAAATGTTGTCTAAAAATAATAATATTTAGTCTATTTTTTCGACTGAAGATCTGTTTTAGAGATCACAACAAATTGTTAGAAACTTTCGGTACTTGGTGTCTCAACTACATTTGACATTTCATATTTTAGTTGAAGTGTTATCAAAAGAAATTTGTTTGTCTGGTTTTGACTTGACAGTTGACACAAATAGAGGCAGAACCAGCTTGGAGTTTTAATCATTATTTATACATGATTAAAATTACTTTTTATGCATATATAGTAAATGTCAAACTTTCTTCGACTAGTTTGTGTGTTTACTTCTTCAGAATTTTGAAACCCTTAGTGAAAATTCTAACTCCACCACTAGACATTGAGCTTAAAAAATAAAGTAAACATTTGAATCTTGTGATTTATGAAAGAAGTAAAATGTATAAAATGTTCATTAAGCTAGTGGTCTTAAAGCATGTCATGTAAAAAATCGAAATTAAAAAGTTGTCTATAGAAAAATAGATGAAGCTTCCATTGCTCCCCAAAACACATTTTTTTGTGTTTAGTTAACTATTCATCTGCCGCTATTGCGGGAATCACTAGATACAAACTCAACTACTTAATTTTCAAGCAAAATTAAGTACTTGTGTTTGGTTAACTACTTGAGATGTTTGGTCAAGTCCTATAGCGAGCGAGCACACAGACACACATACATAGTTCGAGCAGAAAACAGTTCACACAGACACTCGTGCATTTCCATAGCTTACATGTAGTTCATACCAAAAAAGAAAGCTGATCGACAACGGGTTGAAAAATACCTTAAATGGGGTATCAGCACCAGATGGTACGTTTAACGTCACAAACTTTCTTGTTTTCATGCCGGAGGGTTTACTGGTGTGTAATTCCATAACAATGAGGATAGTACAAAAACAAAATAGTAGCAAACAACAAAAGAATCAGACTGCTTTTGGCAAAATATTTTGCCCTATGTAGGAAACTACAGAATCGACAAGGGGTTAACAACTGATCCATACAGATTCGCCCAGCTAGAACGAGAAGGAAAATACATGCTCTACAGACTACAAGGCATATGCAGAGTTGCAAGATCTCACTTCAGCTCTCATGGTTTTTGTGTCAAAGCTCCAGAATGTATCTGAATTGCATCAGTTCATGTAATCATACTTGTCTCCTGGCACGAGATGCTAATGCAAGCAGAATCTTTTTTCTCGGACCCTACACATTTAGGCATCTCTTTTAGGAAAAGCTAGGAAAGAAAAAAACCACTATCTGAGAACTGTTAAACCAATAAAGCAAAGGGGTTAAAAGACGGTATATTTTAACGCATGCCAAACTACAGATATGTCATATGGAAAAGCTGTTACTTATTCCCCATAATCAATTTCCTTTTGACTTACATCCACAATATCGTGGATGTCGGGTTGAAAATAACAGATGAACACGAAAGAAAGGCTCCCTCTATCTCATCAGTGTGGATATGAATGCTATCCTGCTCCCTTTTCTGAGAACGTAAGTCATGGCTTCTCTTTTCAAATGAATGACTTTACATTAGTTATAGGAGAAGGATTAATATATGTTCCTCGTAAAATATACATATATCGAGGGAGCATACATGGATCAATGTATTATTTTATCAAAGAAAAGGCTGCAATTGTGAAAATGGTCTCATGTAACTTTGTATTGTGTAATATATTTTAAGGATTTCCTAGTCGGAAAGTGAATACAGTTTGAGAGAAGCTTAAAGAAGAGGTAAACTTCAGTTTCTGAGTGCCGCACATGAGAGAAAAAGAATTCAATTAAGCAGATAGGGAAAACCTAAAAAGCATGACTGTAGACACCCCGAAAAAATGTGAGAACAAGAAAAGAAACACTCCTATATACAACAAAATCCAGAGCATTCAACTGAGAATACTAGGTCTTCAAGAATGATCAAATATCACATTTAATAAGAAGCATACCATGGGAACTCCCAACTCTTTCAGATCATTGTCACCCATCTGCTTCAGTGAATACAAATCCACCTGCAACACAGAACAAGGTAAATATAATAGCTGAAAAGAATTTACACCTACGATTAATCAACTATTCAATAGAAAAAGACACATCAATACATTAAGAAAAATGAGTGAACAGAGTTTAAGGACCACATCAAATCAGCAAATCGAGCCCAACACATCAGAAAACATGAATAGATATCCTAAAACCCTTCTCTGTGACTACCCATACACGAAAGACATTCACATCTAAACTTGACAGAAAAATGATGTGGGAGGGCTACAGCCTGCAGAGCTCCAATAAGTACTACAGTACCTGCAACCTCAAGATGAATTCCTCATTGAAATTACGAATTTTTACACCATGCCGCGAAAGTTGCAAGTATTATAATAAGGTCATTAATACATACACACTATGGGAACCAGGCTTCTCCCTGGGCTCGTGTTGGCACTACTCCTTGGACCAATGCACAGAAAATATCATCATGCCCTTTCTCAAGCAAGGAAACCACCTTGCTGTAAGTTGTTTACCATTTTTAGTTACCCGTAGAAGTCACCCACACCTACTTCACTCTAATGGCTATCGTCCAACACATAACAGTGTCACTGTCAAATTCTAGTTCTGAATCCACTAATCCAGTCACAGTACATGGCAAACACATTGCAAAAAAGCGTGTTTCTTTAAGCTCATGTTCCCCTGGGCCAACCTTAACAATTCAGTCTTTCTGGTATTCTGTCGTCACACTGACTAGAAAAGAAGAATGCTACAGCTCCATTCTTTAACTTTTTCCACCCAAATTGTTCAATTCTTAACTTCACACTGAATGTGCTCTTAGTTTCTGTCAGAATGCTAACAATCCTTTACAGCCACAACCATTAATTTCTACCTAACTACTTAAACATAAAATTAAATTAACCATAAAAGGGTTACACATCTAGCATTCTTCAAATCCCTGATCTGGGCCAACTTTACTGGGCATAAGTACGGAAATAATTTCGTTCCTTGGATAAATGAACTTTGAAAGTATTTTGATGCATCAATTGCAAGAATGGAAACCCAAAGGGGTATTCTCTTCTCACACTTGCAACATCAAGTAGATATGAACTATATATATTTCTCAAAAGTTCAATACTCAAAGCAAGTGACCATATCAAGTAGCTTGAATGCAAAACCCAATCCATAAGATCTCATAACTGAATACGAACAGTATAGAGCTTCAACAAGTTTTAATGGTATATAGCATTCATTGATGCATGACTTCATTGCTTATCTTAAAATTGCAATGGTGCTTAATATTAATAAAGTTGAGATGCTTCACCAAAAAAAATATATCAACAAAGTTGATACTAATAAATTCAATGATGTTGCAACTGAAATGATACTAGAAGGTGATAAGCATACTTCCTCAGCCTTGAAATGGATAGCATATTTCTCTAGACCCAACGAGTGCAAAAAGCTATCAACAGTAGGTTGATCCTCAACCTGCATTAAAGGAAGGAGAAAGAACTTTAGAGAGGAGTAAACCAAATTTCTTTAACTTCTTATGTTCTTTTCAACCTCCAATTGTTATACATCATGCTCAGTATGCAATATATCAAGACATGGCTATGGCCCAATTTTTCAGACAAGAAAGTAAAAATGTCTAATCATGCCAGTAGCTAAGCATACCACTTTATCTCTGATCGGGAATGAATACACGCTCCATAATTCCACCATACAACACCAAATTTTTCCAGGACCCAGTGAGGTTAGTCTACTATAAAAGTGAATAATTTTTTAAAGAAGAATAAAGTCGAGAAGGTGCAAAGTGCACAAACACCAACATGATTGTAAAGAACACAACCACAGAATATGAAAAGCCAAAAAATATCCAAAAAGAGACATTTGTAATAATTCTCAAGAATGGATAACAGATGATCACAAACAAGCAAAGCCCTCTTTCATTATTACTTTGGACTAGGTTAACCATTTTTCTTTTAGCAACGCTTATCTATAAAATATATGTTTTTACAAGAAAACAACTTGATGTTTATGAGCATCTGTTGTAATTAATATTGGTATGGAAGTGATGCAGAATAGCACTTCAACTATCAGAGCTCACATACTTGATGGCAGAAGTAGTTTGCGGCCCTGGGAATAGGATAAATATAAGGTTTGATTATCAGGAGAAAATCTCACCATATAATCATCTAAGTTATCAATATCTCAACATAGTAAAAGAGGAAACAAAGAAAAGGCATAAAGTCAAGTAGATTGTACTGCATATGAACTTTTCTGCACTAGACTCCGCGATTGAGGGATTGGGGCACGCAATGGTGCGACAGTCTTTCCAGGCCCGGCAGGTTGGGATGTGTTTGACAGGTAACCTGTAGAAGTCATGGGGCGTGAAAGCTCAGAGACATCTTTCCTTGTGTATGAACTGAGTCTCGGGTCATCATAAGGCGTCACTGGAGGTCTTCTCTGCAGTTCCTCCCCTCTCCTTGGTGGTGAAATACCTCTAGAAGAACTATGAACTCCATCTGGTGATCTTCGCCTTAAACGATCCAGTGTCCAGGGGGAATAAGAATTCCTTATTGAGTCCATCATGGGTAAAGCATCTGCATTTCTTGCTGAGGGAGCTCGTCCCAGTATGCTCACACTCCTTGACTCGGGTGTATTATACCTACCATCCTTTAGCTCCGAACGGTGCCCTCTAAAATCCCTGGCTTCAGGCATGTACTGTCTTGAATCTTTGATTTCAGGCAAATATTCTCTAGAACCTCTTGAATCAAGCATATGCTGTCTATCATCCCTTGGATCAGATACTCGTGGTCTATTATCCCTCGGCTCAGGTACTCGTGCTCTATTATCCCTTGGCTCAGGTACTCGTGCTCTATTATCCCTCGGCTCAGGTACTCGTTGTCTATTATCCCTCTGATCAGGTATGTGCTGCCGTGAACTAGGTTTTGCTGTTGAAGACTGAGCAGGCCTTGATAGGAAATCACGAAGATCCACCCCATTCTGCTGGCCATTGCTTTGGCCTCGGTCAAGTGCAGTTTTCCGCATGATTTTATATCGCAGGTCATCTTTACCAAGCCGCCCATCTTCAATAAATCACAAGGAACAAAATTAACAATCTTGAATTTGGTTGTACATGCAAGAAACATGAATATATAGTGGAGAAGCAGTGGGATTATTACCTTCAATGCCACTAGAGGCACGAGAGCCCAATCTACTTCCATCTCCTCGCTGACTGCAAAATATGAAATGTGGATATTGTGTGTGAAAGCATAGAAATTACTCCTACAAAGGGGTTGCAATCACCACATTCCATTCATAGGAAATTTCGTTTTCAATATTTAGATTACAATGCTAACAGTTATGTGGTTAGATTTCAGTTTACATTTAAATAAATTAACAACCATTAGTTTGTTGTTCTTCTTCTTCTTTTCCTTTGATAAGGACTAATCATTGGTTTCCTCCCATTCATAAAATGTTTTAAATTCAGTATGTTGCCACAAATTAACGCTAAACATTCGGCATAAAATCTAAAACAAAAAGACCAATTCACACAACTAAACAATTTCGAGAAAAACGAAAGAAAGTTCACCGTTTATTATTGAATTCAGTTGTTGAATCTGCAATGCTACCTAGTCTATCTCTGACAGACCGTTTATTCCCAACTGCTGGCCCTGAATCAGGAAAGGGATGATCTAATACAGGTCCTGCCTTCTTTACCACCTTTCAATTTACAATGAAAAACCAAAATCAAAACTTTGTCACAAACAATATCAAATTTATCAACATCTCCGTAACACCATTTCCATAACATAATGTATCACTATCCCCTCCAAACCTAACAATGAAACATTCAAAGATAAATTCAATTGTGTCTCTCTGCAACACGAAAACAATCAAACATGCATTCAACGAATTGCAATAACGAACTATTTCTACAGGATATATCCTCCGCAACAGAAAACATGGCATGATTCTACATTTCTAAATTTAAATTACCATAAAGTAAACAAAAAAAATCATATAAAACTGATGAAACAGCATCGTTTCTCCATTTCCGAGCATCGAAACTTCAAAAAAGCAATAGACGGAAGAAACAAAGAGAGACTCGAACATAGACCTACCTGACCGCTGCGTCCTAGGGTGATTGTAATTCGAGAACTCGAAGCCTCCGCCATTTTAACAACTCCGAAGCCCCTATCTCGGCAAATCAATGTATAGGCCGGAATTATACCATCAAAATCCTTCAGAAATGGCGAAACAGCAGCTCCGATACGAAACTTGAAATCGGGCTTTAGGGTTTCACTGCAAGAGATGTAGAGGTGGGGGTGGGGTGGTGGTGGGGGGTTGACAGAGGGTCTGTCTTACTCTGTGTGTTTTTTTGGTGCCAAGTGTGAATAGATCGGTGATGCGCACGTGACCCCTGAGCGCGTACAATTCAGATTCGTAGATGGGCTTTACAGAAAAATGAAGGCCCAATTGAATGGGCTTTGTAGCTTCCATCATTTGGGCAAAGTAAACGAATAGCCTAATTCTAGTTTGCAATATTACGAATATTATCATATATGGGTGCATCCAGATATACATATTTCAGGATACATGAGGTCAGAATTTGGGTTCGCATACATTTGGAATGAATAGAGAAATCTCGCTATTTACCCTCTCATCTCGCTTTTCACTCTCATATCTCATTCGTGTATCTGGTATCCAAATACATGCAAATCACACTAGATACATGTATATAGTGTGTATCTAGAGTGAGTCGCATGTATCTGGCAGAGGCAGAGCCAGAATTTTTCAATAAGGGGGTTCAAAATCTGTAGAAATAGACACACGAAGCGGCCGAAGGGGGTTCGACATCTACTATATATACATAAAAAATTATTTTAACCATGTATAAATAATATAATTTTCTGCCAAAGGGGGTTCCGAACCCCCTAATACTAAGGTGGCTCCGCCCCTGGTATCTGGGATACATAAACAAATCTCGATTGCCTCCCTCTCATCTTGCTCGACAATCTCATATCTCGTTCATGTATCTGGTATGTAAATCACACTAGATACATGTATATAGTGTGTATCTAGTATAAATAGACAAATCATGTTTACCTCCCTTCCATATCGCTCACCACTCTCATATCTCGCTCATGTATCTGATTTGAAATATGATATGAAATTATTAAATAGTGAGATAAAACATAATTATTTTAAACTATAGAGAAAATTAGTAAATATGATAGAAATGTTTGTATAATTACATAGTTTCTCCCTTATTGAAGTTACAACTATAGTTGTATAAAATTTTATAAGTTTAGCCGCTTGGAAATCAAATTTTCACTCACAAGTCACATCTTAAAATGCAAAAAAATTGTGTATGAAGTTTAGCAGCAACTTTCTATTTTTTTGGTCTAAAATTGTAGAACAATTATTTGGCAAATCAAAATTGAATACACGAACTTCATCTATTTATGACAACTTCGAACATAAATCTCTTAAGTTAATTAGCTTCTCAAAATCTATCTTCATATATGTACTCAACTTAATTTGTTAGTTTCCTTAAATTACTACCCATGTGAATTGTGATCACATGGAACGTGTGTGTTTACTTGTGCAATTTTATGCATATTTAAATGCATATTTGTGCACATCCCAAGTTGTAGAGCATAGATATTAAATGAGACCAAATTAAAAGATACGTTTATGTATTACATCTAGTATTTACTTTCTATATGTGAGTTATTTATGATGGCTTTCTTTTTGTTATTCCTTTGGCCCAGGAGTGCAAGGAAACCAAAGGTGATATAGGTTTCCTCTTATCCAACAAAATTGGTTAACTTAGACAAAGTCATGTTTATTCCATTTTCACTTTCTTAACTTGACATTTGGAATAAGTACTCTTACTCCATCACTTAATTTACTTCTTCCAATCAATCATACTTAAACTAATATATAGGTAGCACACAACTTCTAATCTTTTTGTATCACCTTTGAATTTTATATTTGAACTATCAAATGTATGAATTTTTTATTCGAACTATATATCGCCAAATATTTATCAAAACACACCTTAACTATCAATTGTTCACTTTTCCTACCTCAACAATGTTGGTATTTTAAGTATAGCAAAATGGACAATTGATAATTAAATGTGTTTTGATAAATATTTTATGATAATTCAGGTAGATACTCGCAACACAAGATATTCAAGGACCATTAAATGAAACACATGGATTATGACATGATTTAGGAGTATTATAGCTTTTAGAAGTGTATATTCGTGGAGATATAGGTTAAGACTTAAGAATATTATGTCAAACAAACAATAAAATATTGCTTTAATTTTATATCTCTATGAGCAGATGATGAATCAATAGTACTAGAAAAAGGGTAGTATTTCACATCAGAGATATACAAGAATATAAAAAATGAGAGATAATTTAAGTAATGGGTATATATATATATTTTGAATCCCAACAAACAAACATAATCATTTCTTTGGAGAATAAGGTTACAAAGGGACAAGATTTGATGTAAAAACAACGTACGTTTTCCATTTAACACTTTATCTATCTATTCTAACTATTTATAATTAATTATTATTGTTAAAATAATAATAAAATATTCCGTGTAATCTTACCAGAGGAATCTGATGTGGCTAAAATATTCATGCCAGAAGACTAGTTTATATTTATAGTAAAATAAAGTCTAAATCATTGAAAATGTCAAAATTCAACATATTCAAGAAATTTAAATATGTTCTATATTGTGTCTTTAAAAGTGTGGATCGTAGACATTGGGAGTGAAAAATGAAATTGTAGTTGTTTGTATTTCTTGTAAAGGTAAAGAGACTTTTTTTTTTATGATAGACTCTTGAATAAAGTAAAACATATTTACAGAGGTTTGGAAATGAAATGGTAATAATTAAAATCATGATGAAAATAATAAAAAAAAATAATAATAATAACAACAAATAATAATACGATAATCAAAATCATATATATATTATTTATGGTAATAACAATTTAACAGGCCTAAGAGTTAGATATTATATTATTTGCCTCATGAGTGAAAACATTTTGTGAATCCATTATTATTTTGTCATAAATTATGTACAAAAAAAGAAAAATAATAATAATAATAATAATAATGTTCAACTTATATAATCTGCTGTGCAGTTTAATTGAAAATGTTGGACACTGATTTGAACACTAAAATGAAATTTCTTCAAATATTTTGAAATAGAGATAGTAATAGAAAATGTGAATTATTTGATACGACTCGTTTATAATTATGCAAACACACCAACTTATTAACCTTTCAAAAATCACAATAGATCGCTACAAGGCCATCGAGTTTATAAAAAATCAGCCAAAATAAAAGCCAGAAAATACACTATATTTGTGAATATTTTATTCTTTATTTTTCCAATATTTAGATCGATAAGCAACAAATATGAAGTTAAAAAAATGTAGCACACCAATGATCTTGATATGTATATTTTTTCATATTTTCATGAAAATTAAGGAATAAGAAAAGAGAGAAGATATCTTTTTTTTCTCTTCAGAATTATGAAAGAAACATCAAGAATTAGGAATATTACACAATTCTAGATCTCGAATTCTATTTACTTCACCTATCATCAATATAATCTTTTTTTTTATTGTCATCAATATAATCGCATGTATATAAGACATGAATTAATTATATCGAAAATAGAACACTAATAATGTCTTATATAGAGAGTACAAAAATTATGAAGCTCAAATAATATCATCATCATGATATATATGATCCCTCAAAGAACAAACAAACAAACATTTATTTTATTACATGGTTATAGAAATATTCAAAAACTCACCGTCTCCTTGATATATATTCTAGTTAGTTACACCAACATAGTATATATATCTCGAACCAAACAACATAGCAATGATGTATCACACAAAAGAAGAAAAAAAAACCACAAAAATTAATTATTTTTTCAAAAAAAGATAGACTAAATAGTAAATATTGAAATAAAAAAAAAGGAAAATGATTTCTCAAACTCGCACACATAAAATCTAAATTAGTCGGACCAGTAGGCTTCAATTCCCCGGGAGGGAGAAATAGAAAGAGCATATAGAAGACTAAGAAGAAATTAACCATTTAACCTTCTTCACTCATTATATATAGTTGTGAAGTAGCTATATATAGCTAACTAGGGTTTCTTCTTCTTCTTCTTCAAAGTGCCCATCTTCAATCTACAACAAAAGCACCTTCTTCTTCTTCTTCTTCTTCGGGATCTTGATCTTCTTTTTCTCTTACTCTTTTTCTCTTTAAGTTCATAAGAAGGTAAAAGGAAAAAGATTTAATATGATGAAAGTGAGGGAATAATGATGAGATCAAGAGGTTATTAGAGGATTTGATGATTACTAATTTATTTATTTTTTTGAGAAATTATAGATGCAAATTCTTAAAAAAAGTTTTTTTTTTTTTTTCTTCTTACTCTTGATGATCTTTCTTCTATATCATCATTGAGAGAAAAAGAGTGTATAGAGAGAGAAGTAAGAACTTATATTCTTTCTCTTTTCTTGAAGTTATAATATGTGACTTTATTTCCTTGTATTTTTTTAAAAAAAGAATGTAGATAATTATTTTCCAAGAAAAGAGACTTTTTATTATTTTAATTTTTCTTGGGATAAGTTTTAAGAGACTTTTTTTTCTTTACCCTACAATCAAGCCTAATTCTCTTTGTGATGATGAATGATCCCCCTCCTTATTAGGTCAAAGCCAAGAGTCAACTTTTTATATCATAAGTACTTCTAATGCCAAATTATTACTAGTTTCTTTTGTATGAAGTTTTTGACAAGATTTAAAAAAATCCACATAAGATAATTAAACATTGATGTTCATTAAAGTTGTTAATACATCATAAAGGATAAAAGATAGAAGACCATAAGTTTTTTGTATATATAAGTGTAATAACAGAATTTTTACGCCATCAAGTTTCATGCTGTATCAAGTAACTTTTTTTTATTTTCAAAACTACAAATTCATATTTTAAGGAGACTTACTTCTCGATATCCTTTGAACGATCAAACTTACACCGATGATTTATATAACTTAATATTTCTTTTTAGGGATAAGGGTCTGAAAAATACCCCAATTTTGGTCGAATTTGCTGTTGCGATACTAAACTTTCATGAGGACCTATTACCTCCCTAGACTATTTAATACCGTATTTTAAACATATAAATTTGCGCACGTGGACATAAAAAATAATGCAAAATTATAAATAGTAATGTGTCCACGTGGGCACATATATACCTTTAAAATACACTATTAAATAGTTCAAGGGATAAAAAATACGGTATTAAATAGTCTAGGAAGGTAATAGGTCCTCATGAAAGTTTAGTATCGCAACAGCAAATTCGACCAAAATTGAGATATTTTTCAGATCCTTATCCCTTTTTTAAAAAAGGAACTTATGAAAGGATATAGAGAGGAAATCAATGCCCTAATTAAGGACAATTGCTCATTGGTCAATAATTATGAGGAAATTGCTCGAATTCTTGTTTGCGTTTTTTCTACTTTCATATCTAGCTAAAGATTCAATTGGTGACAACTGGATTTTTTTCAAAATTAATATATAATTTAATATTACAACGGAAGAATTTGACTGTGAAAATATATAATTATCTCGTCTAAAAGTTTAAACCAGTTGAGAAAGCATGATATGACAACTACTTCATTGTTATGTCTCAACAATAATCCTCATGTGAACTTACTGATTTTTTTTTATGGATCAAACATGTCAAGATAATTTATTTTCTTTCCGGGTGGCTAGCTATGAGATTTGAACATAAGATTTTTGCATGATATCATGTTGAACTGTCTAGTAGCGAAGCAAAAAAAAATTACTAAAAAAATTCAAAATATAAAAAAGTAACCATATGAAAAAATTCAAATACATATTGCTTAGCAAAAAATATTTCTATAGTATCATGAGTATTCATGACTACTAATTAAGATCCACCCAAGAAAACATTATTAATGAAACTAAAAAATGATGATTCGTTAATTAGGGCTAAACCTAACTTGTCATACCAAACAAGTACATAATAATCTAATTAAGAAATGAAGAGACAGAATAATACTGTTAGTTACTAAATGTGGTTGAGATCACCTTCTTTATAATTAAAACTTAGAATTACAGAAATAATTAAAACTCCAACTAAAAAAGTGGCAGACATGATAGAAATATGTTACAGTAAAAAGGTAAGATAATATAATAAGGGACAACGAATAAAGAGTTCATTAAAAAGTTAGATGACATATTGAAAAGTAAAATCAACTTGTAAAATTATTATGACAAACAATTTTGTTTGGATGCTAAAGTCAAAGGTTTAATCTTTGTAGATTATTTTTTTTTGTTGCTAAACCAAGTACACTATGCTAAGAGAATAATCTGATGATCATTCTATATGTATATAATATGTTAAATCTTATTTATATATATTGAATCTCTTTAGTAAATATTCAGATTATAGTTACCACAAGAAATTAAATCACCTCCCACTACCCCCTGTATATCTTACTTTATATTTGACTCTTAACAAAAGTTACCACTTTCCATTTTAGTGGTTTGATATTTATATAGTAACATTTTTTTTCTACTTTTTTTCTTTTTTTCATTATGGTTGATATACTATAGTTTGGTGAGGTTTTCTTCTGATGTCATGCTAGGTCATCCAAGGTATAATGAGATGCTTCTCAGTACGTAGGTAAATAATATTAACATATTGTATTTACATTTGAACAGTACAATATTGAATATTTCAAATGAGTTACTGATAAAGATTATAGTCATAAATATTAGAAAAAATATCGTATATAGTAAATGTTGATGATGACTGATGATTATAGTGAAAATTGGTAATGGTAATTGTGCGGTGCGAGGTGGTTAATTTGTGTTGTACATACATAGTTGATGGTGGTGCGATTGATGGCGATGGCGATTAGTAGTTTGGTGCGAGGTGAGTGGTGACATGACAATGTTATAAACTTACAATGATGGTGGTTAATAACGATAATTAATATAAATAGAGTAATAATATAATTGTCTTGTTTTTTTAGTTTAAGGATATTTTTTATATTTTTAAAGCTATTTTGTTAGTTAAGGGATATATTTGAGGCAAAACATAACCATAAGAATATTTTTGATGTCGAATTTAAGTTTCAGAAGGCTTCAACTTTGTAATGAGTACTGATTGTATACATACAATAATATAAAGGAACAAAAGGGAAGTCATAATTTAGGTGTGAATAATAAAGTCTCCTTTAGCAAATTAGGGAAGCATAATAAGGGCCACCTGCCACCATTCTTGTGCAGCATGCCCCCACAAATTTTTTTCACTCGATATTCGATATTCATAATAAAATATTGATTAATTTGAATCCATGGTGTACAAGTCATTTAATGAAAAAATGCTTCTATGACCTTTTTCATATTCAAAATCCGAATACAAAACTTCTCATGATTAAGAGTAGTTAAAAGATCCTATTCATGATTATTGATCCCACAATTCCATCTTCCTTTTTTTTTTTTTAATTTTAATTTTCATTCAGTGTTTGATACTCATACTTATCACTGATAATCGCGCCTCAAAGGCCTATTTAAGGCGGAAGAGTTCTTAAGATGATTCTTTTCATATTCAAGATTTGAACTCGAGGTATAGCTACAGAAAAACATATATAACAACAAATTTTATCTATCCCACCGCAATCTTTATTGGTCCCACAATTCATTTTTTCATTATAATCTTCAATCCTTCATTCTTCAAGCTGTTGGTTATGTATGTGTCTTTTTTCTACTATGACAGTGTGACACAGAGGAATGAGGAGGACAACATCATCAATTCAGCATTCATTGCTATACAAGAAAAAAGAAAATTCTTTGAATTTGTAATTCTTAAGTTGTTGACACCTAAAATGCAAAATTTAATTAATAATAACTGTCACAAAAGGTGTAGAGACATATAATGTGTGATTAGATCTAGGCAGATTCCAAAATAGGAAATTGGTGAATTAATAATTTGAATATAGGTTTTGAGCTTAATTCAGATTTCAAAAGTTACTTTAAATGGAGAAGAATTGTCCAAATCAGGAATCTCATCGATTATCAATGTGGTACATTTCTCTTCAACAATGTATTAATTTCAAATTTATTATGGGTAAACATAAAAATATCTTAAGAAAAAGACTAAATTTTACATATTTTTATCTCAACTTTGTAAAAATATGACATATAGATCAAATTCAACCCTAAAATATAGCTCACAAGAGGAGGATTACTCAAGTCCATATGAGTATATCAATCCATTTTCCTATTGATGTGGGACTTTAACCACTCTAACACTCTCTGTCATGCTCAGACTCAATTGAAGCAGGGATTAAAAGCTCAAACAAGGATGAACATGACTCTGATTGTTATAACTTAAATAATAATGTAAAAATTGATCCACGAGGTAAAATTGCTAGGGCTAAAAGTAAGGAGAAGTTACAGAAATCTCACTAGTTTAGGAGCTAATTACTTAGATACGCTCTAGTTTGCAATATTACTAATCTTATTAGATTTTAGTGCGTCCAGATACATGTATCGGGATATATGAGGTCAAAATTAAGTGTATATATGAGGTCAAAATTAAGTGTATATATGAGGTCAAAATTAAGTGTAATTTATTCTAGATACATTGTATCCAAATGGATCCGCATGTATTTGAGATACATAATGAATCTCGCTCGCCTCCCTCCCATCTCTCTGGCCACTTTGCAAATTACACAAGATACATACAAATATATTTATTCGGTGTGTATCTCGTATGAATCGCATGTACCTGGGATACATGACTATCTCGCTCACCTCCCTCCCCATCTCGCTTGCCTCCCTCCTTTCTTATTTTACTATATCTGGTAGCAAAAATATATGTATCTAGGTGTATCTTTCTCAATATATGATAGAAAATTCTTAATTGACGATAAGATACATAATTATCTAAAAGTATAAATATAATAAGTATATATAGTATGAATTTATTATGTATGTCTAAGATAGTTTTTCCAAAAAGTAACTAAGGGCATCATTATTTTTACGGAAAAGGGTCAAAATTGCTCCCGAACTATATGAAATAGACCATTTATACCCTTCGTTACATTTTGGGATAAAAAATGCCCCTGCTGTTATCCTAAGAGACCACAAATACCCTCAAGAGTTAATACCCCAAATTTTTGTTGACGTGGCAAGCCACGTGGAACTAATTCTTCCACCTAAGCATTGCCAACTAGGATTCAGTACAAAAGAACTAGACCTTTAGCGGCAACAACAGTCGCCACAAAAGCCCAGAAAATCGTCACTAAAAGTTTTTAACATTAAATTCTAATTTTGTATTTTTTTCTTCATTGTTTTTAAAAAACCTAATATGAAATCGATTAAGTAGGAGTTTGAAGACACTATATGTTTTATTTTTATGTCATATGTAAATGTATAAAATGTACTATGATGCATTATATATATATAGTAGGAGATTTGAATCGAGAAGTAATTTTGATTATTTTTCGTAATAATATTGGATGTTTTTAATATGGATATTGCAAGTTATTTATTTTAGAAAATTAGGTCGCAATCGAAAATTAATTATCATATTTTTTTGTTGAAAAAATAGGTTTTACTAGCGAATGGTTGTTGGAGCCTTAGTCGCCACTAAAAATCACTCATGACCTTTAGTGGCAATATTTTGGGATTTTGTGGCGACTTTGTCGCCACTAAAAGTGAAGTTCTTTTGTAGTGAATCTTAGTTGGCAATGCTTAGGTGGAGGGATTAGTCCCATGTGGCTTGCCACGTCACTAACAAATTGGGGTGTTAACTCTTGAGGGTATTTGTGGTCTCCTGGGATAACTGCGGGGGTATTTTTGATCCCAAAATGTAATAGAGGGTATAAATGGTCTATTTCGCATAGTTCAGGGGCAATTTTGACCCTTTTCCGTTATTTTTAAGAGCCCAAGGTGGCTTGGCGAAAATGGCCCGAAAGTTTAAATAACATTTCTATGCCAAGACATAAACAAGTTTTCGCACGGATTGTCCCTATTTTGGGGTAGTCTTTAAATTTTGTCTCTTAAATTGGTGGTATATAATTTTTGTCTCATACTTTTCGTTTAATAAAAAATTGTGGGCCAATATTGTATCTTTAACTATGACCATCTTTAACTATGACCATATTTTTTGCGAGATTTGATATAAATTGTGTAGTATCTAATTTACAAGGCATAAGTGTAGAATTTTTTTTACTATGTCCGGCAAAAGTTTTGTAGCAATAAGTTATATATGCCTCTTAACTGAACTTGTACTGACACAAATTCTGTAGAAGCTAAGTTATGTCTTATAAAATATAACTTGTGTCTTGCGGGTTTTTTTCTTTTTCTTTTGAGACATAACTTGTGCCTTGCGATTTTTTTATTTTTTAATGTCAAGGATAATATCAATTATTTTTTTTACTCCTTAAATTATTGGAGGACAAAAATTGAAAAACCACAAAAGCTAAGCACCATTCATCTTGAATGCATTTGTGTGAATGACCCAGACATAAAAGGATACAACTCATAGCCACAAAAACGTACTATAGCCCAAGAATCGAAGCCCAAAGCCTCTTTGATCTACTAGGCATACGATTTTTGAGGGCTAAGTGCTCGTTTTGGCGCATCATTTAATTTGTGTTCGCTTTTTAAATTTTTTTTTTATAAGTTTGTTGGTTTTTGGAATAATTTCAAATGAACGTGATTGAAGTTGAAAATTCACGTATGACTTCAGATTATTTTTTTTTGAAGTACGATTTTGTGAAGGTCAAACATCAGGTATATTTATTGAAATTTGATATGGAGGCCAAGATCAATTTCAGACATTTTTAATAAAGTTGTGGACTTCACAAGACTAAATTTGAGATATTTTTTTACTAAAGTTTTACTTGACTTGTCAAGGTTTCAAACAATTATTTTTTTACTGAAATGCATGTAAAAATTAACTAAAATTTTAATCATATGTGTGAACTTTTATAGTCTGCACTTCTATCATACATGACCAAAGTGAATGTAGAAATTAGCTAAGTTTCAGTCACGTGCGTGTAAATTTTTTTGTCAATAATAATAATAAAAATAAGTTTAAATTTGAACCATAAGTTCCACGTATTATAAAACAAACCCAAATAATCAATTTATCAAAACACCAACAAATCTAACAAATTCGTAAGAGCCTTTTAATTTTTCATGTAAAATTATCTACAATTTCAGTCATGTGTGTCTGAATTTTTTTTGCTAAAAAAAAAGAAATTTTGTTTTTGCAAATTTCAACAATTCAGCACACGATTGAACACCAAAATCTACTTCATATTATCTAAATTTGAAACATAAGTTCCATATATCATTTCAAAGAAAAACAAGCCTCAATCATCAATTTCTCAGAACAACAAGAAGTTTTAAAAAATCCATAATTGCAAATGATGATTCGTCATTGTTTTCATGACTCATTTTATTTATAATCACTTTTTATATTTAAATTTTTTTTCAAAGTAATACATTGCGATGACTCTAAATTCAAAAAATATTATTGTACAACAATTAAGAAGAAACAAAGAAGTAGAGAAAAAACAATCAATTTTATCTGAAGTTATCTAATAATATCAGCTAAATATTGTTTTAAAACCCGAATATAAATTAAATGGGAATATCAAAATAGGTTGTCCTATGAAACTTTTATGATTTTTGACCAAAAAATTCAATTTATCAAGAATTTCGATATGAATTAGTACAAATTTTCAACCAACACTTCTAATCGATAAATAGAGATAGATAATTTTTCAAGAATTCATACACAAGAAAGACTTTAGAAACAAATATTAAATGATCACCAAAGACTATGATGCAGTGGATGAGGCTATTCTTTTCTTAATTAGAAAATTTACGTTCGAGCCTTTGATATGGAAAATTTCTTTGTATGGACCGATCCCCCCCACCCACCCCCGAACTACACAACGCGAATCCATAATAATCGAGCTTAATACTAGTAAATAGTAATCAATGATATAGAATAATAATTTACATAATCAATTTTGCCAATTATATTAGGAAAAATGTTCATGGTAGTTGTTCGTAAATAGTTCTGCTGATGACTAATCTCAATTATTGAGCTATGGATTTAATACTTTTAAATTTAAAATGGTAACATTATTGACCAATTTGGATTAATTTTAATGAATTTAAATTGCTGTTGCAACAACTATCTGCCACATATATCTTGTTTACTTTTTTGGTTATCATCTTTAACCTTAATTAATCAATATCTTCAGATGCACTTGTAATATTATATTTTCTATTATCAATTAATTATAAATTGAGTTTACCTACAAAAACCTTTTGACCAATAATTATATATCGCTTCTCGAGATAAAGTAAAATATTGACCTAAATTTAAATATGTCTAATGTAGACATAGAATTAAATATTAATTTTAAATCGCAGCACAAATATATTTGTTGAGGTCTTTTATTTTATTTAAATACTAATAAAATAACTTAAAAATATTTAAAATAAATCAATCTAAATAGATGCTTAATTCTTCTTTAGAGATATCTCTTTTTATCTTTGTGGTTTTTGTTTGATAAAAAATTACTCGAACTAATCATATATACACACTTAATAAAGAAAATGCAAGACATACGTCTTCATACGTAAGATTATCACTTAGACCATGATTAAGTGATATATATTTTTATTTATATTTTAGTTAATTAAAGTTAAAATAATAATTAGTTGGGTGTAAGCATTTAGTGGAGATAAACGTTTACCCCTTAATTCCCTGTCCCCTAAAGTTCCATCTGCTCAATCTTTATCTACTATAGTTTTAAACTTTATAGTATGCAGCTTTCTTTAATTTTCTATAATTTTTACTATAATATTTAATTAAGCAACATTGGGCTACTTGCGTTACAAGAACATTTTTACCCTATACAAAAAATTATCTTTAGTGACAGTTAATTAACGTAAATAGCTTAATTATCACTAAAAACATATTTTTAACGGCATTTGATACTCTTTATAAATGTCCTTGAAGCTTATAGCAACACTGAATTCAATGTCAATTAACTAATGCCGGTAAACGTTTTATCACTCTTTTTTAATGTGTATATTTATTGCCGCTAAATATCTCTTTTTGTTATAGTATTAGCTAATTAATTTTTCCTTTAATCTGTTACTAATCCATATTTAAATGGGATTAGTACAAGATTTTTGTTGTTTAACTATATATGAAATTTATCCGTCGCTAATTCTTGTAATGATAAGAAGAAATTGTTTTGATTAGGTAACTCCAAATCTACTATAGAGATTATAAATCATTAAGGAGATTTGATCTCATTAGTTTGTTAACTAACTGTTTGGATCATTGTTACCCATTGTATTGTATTGTATTGTATTGTTATCATACATACAATGTTTGTTTTGATTGTTACTTAAATATATTGTATGATATTGTTAAATTCCGTTGTTACGTAACAATGAAAACCTCCATTTTATGGATCAACCGATTTTGTGTATTCCCATTGTTACTTAATTTCTTTTTCCACTTATATCCTTACTTAATATTTCATAAACCTCCTACCCAACAACTACTATATTGATTTGTCTCCTTCTAGGTTTGGTTGTTTGTCCTTCCTTTTATTTTTATTTTTTATATGCATACATCCTTTTCTTCTTTTCATACTTTTGTCTCTTTCAACATATTGCTTTATATGATTTTTTAAAATATAATTAAATCAATCTAGATACAAATGTGATGATAATATTTGATGATATAATTTTATGTTATGTTCATATGACATAAATAAGATATGCATGATAGTTTGTTATTTTATTAGTAATTATTGATTATTTAATATTTAGAATAATTAAAGACATTTAAATAAATTTATAAATAACAATACAGTCAAATCAAATAATAAAATATTATTAAACAACAACAAACAATACAATCTAGCTAAATGGTTATAATTATGCATATCAAGACTTAGGATATGGACATATCTATGGTCCAAACTCCAAATAGTAAATATAAATCTTTTGTCTTAATTTGTGATTAGTTCAGTGAAAACATCATTCAAACGATGTAATTAACTTAATATCAACATGACATATAATTGAAGTACTTCAACAAAATACTTTAATTGTGAAGCTATTTCGAACTTATAATTATCACAAGTTATAAAGAGCAGAAATTGAATTATGTAGGGCCGTTTGGTATGCTGAACAAACATAGATAGTCGTGAGATAAAAATTTAGTACTGACTCAACCTTTATTTGATTACTAATATTGGGATAAGATATTCTAAAATTAGTAATTTGTATCGGGATAAGTTATCCCGATACTATAATACTCTCTCCATCTCATTTTATATGTCATCCCTTTCTATAAATAGCTGGACCGCAATACTTGTCATTTTATAAAATTTATGCATAAATTACCATATTTTGCCTATTATACCCTTGATAGAATAGTTAATTAATCTTGTCATTTATTAATAAAGTTGACTTAAGAAAATATTAAATAAGGGTAGACGAGTAAAATTACATCATTTCTTAATGCAAGTGTAAGGTAAAAAGGTGACATATAAAATGGAACGGAGGGAGTATTTAATTAAGCTACAGTAAGGGTTACTAGCTAATTGTAAGGAGAAATTGTTTTGATTAGCTAAACTCCAAATCTGTTGTTGAGATTATAATTAATTAAGGAGCTCTGATCTCATTAGCCTATATATTAAGAAAATGATTAGCTTAATCCTAACGAATAGTATAAATTATGTTGTGTTTTGAATCACCTGAGAAGGAAATGACAATAAAAAAAATCACTTCTTTTGGGTGAAACGTAATTTTCATAATCTCTTCTTTTTTACAACTAATTGTCAATATTATATGGTCATAAATTATACATGTCAAGTCTTACAACATGGCCCAAGTAATAAATAAATATTAATTGGTACGTAGTTCACTTAACATCAACTCATAAATATTTTGTTCATGACATATAATTGAAGTTCAACTAAATACTTCAATTGTGAAACTATTTGAACTTATATTTATCCCAATTAGTTAAGAGCAGAAAATAGTTTGGTATGCTGGACAAACATTGATAGTTCTCTAATAGAAATTTAGTAATGTCTTAACCCTAGTCTGATTATTAATCCCGAGATAAATTATCTTCACTAGCCAATTAGATATAGCGCACACCCAGCCTTGGATCACTTCAAATACATCTTTGTATCAATTTAAGCACTCTTTTAAATTAGTCGAATGACAAATCTATCAATAGTACACAAACTAGAGTTAAGTAGATATGTGAGGCTGAAAAAAAGGTTTGGTATGCTGGACAAACATAAATAGTTCTAAGACAAAACTTTAGTATTGTTTTAATCCTTATTTGGTTACTAACCCTAGGATAAGTTATACAATAATTAGTACTAACTAATACCAAAATAGGTCATCTCTATCATCAAATAGGTTTAGCACACCCTCCTTTCACTTCAAATGTGTATCAATTGAATCACTCTTTTTAGACTAGTCGATCGACAAAATCACCAAATAACACAAACTAGTTAAGTAGGTATGTAAGGCATAGAAAAAAGGCAAGTAGTAGTACTTTTGATTGATCCATTCACCATATTTTTTTCAGAAAACTTAGGTAAAATGAAGATTTCTCATTTCTATGCACAAAAAAAGCAAAATATTAGTATGACTATAAGTCTCTAAACAAGAGACAAAGATATCACAAAAACTCTATAGTCTATAGTCATGGAACCCAAATTTTCCAAACCTTAATATCACAATCCAAACTACCACTATACACCACATAAGAATTTCCACAACCAAAATCATTACTATTACTATTACTATTACTATTACTATTATCTAAACTCGCGGTTAAACATTTTACTGGACCATTATGCCCTTCCAAAACAGCCAAACATGAATAACTTTTTCCAATTCCTTTCTTCCATATTCTCACTGTTTTATCTGCTGATCCACTGACCACCAAATCATCCACCACACATAAACACAAAATGGCCTTAGTATGTCCTCTTAAAGCTCCACTCACCACCATTTTGTCACCACCACTATCTTTTTCCCATACAATAATGGATCTATCACAAGCACCTGAATACAAAACTGAATCATCTGTGCTTAGAGCTAAAGCATTTACAGATGATTTGTGTTTTTCTAATGTTGCTATAAGAGTGTGTATGCTCTTCTCCCCTTGTTCTTTCTTCCATATTTTGATCTTCATGTCTGCTGAACCTGTGTAAACATACCTACAGAGAAAAATCAACAATTTTGGTTTTTATCAGTACACGTTCGATTGGATTACGATTCTTTTGTTGACTTGATCAAACAGGTTAGGCTCAAATGATCAATCTAACTATTGAATCGAAAATAGGTTTGAACAGTGGTTATTTTGATCCATTTTGACCTAATCCATTTCGATCCATACAAACTTTGAGCTTAATTGAATCACGACTCGTTTTGATTCCAAGTTTGAGGCAACCCGTTCATAAATAACACCTACTGGCTACTCTCCGATTCGATTTTGAAAAAAATAGTACTCACTCTATTCCAATTATGTGCCACCGTTGAAATTTTGAGATTCAAACTTCTAAACTTTGGCGTGAATTCAGAGTTTCAGACACAAAAGCTTTAAGTTTTTTGAAATAAAATTTCTATATATTTGAAAATTAAGTGAAAAAGTACTGTACACAATAATTAGCAAATTAAAATATATTTAAAAGAGACATAAGGAAAGTACTATCAAAGAAAACTTGGCCGGCTTTCGAAATTTCAACTGTGCGACATAAATTAGGACAAGTAATTATCATGGAGTTTCTAATTATAATGGTGAGATTTTCGATTCGATCCTTGAAAAATAGTAATTATCGTATGGAGAGTTTCAAATTTCACAAGTGAAACTTAATGATAATGTTCTCGAGTTCACCATGAAAAACTCCATGACAATAACTATTTTCCAAAGGAGTTCAAAAATGGCGAATTACGAATTTTACTCCATTCATACATACCCATTTTTCGACAAAGCTATGGCGTTAATGGCGTCGTCGTGAGCATTCCAAACTGATTCAAGGCATTTGAAATCCGAAATTCTCCAGATTTTGAAAGTTCTATCCCACGAAGCAGAGTAAAGCAGAGAATTATCTGACGATATAGCTAGAGCAGAAACTGTGTCAACATGATGAACCCATGTACATTTCTTGTGTCTACGAACTTCAACGTAGTTTTTCGCGCTGAATAATCTCATACACCGATCATTCAGCGTCGGTAGAGTAGCAATGCACCTGTAATAATTTTGATTCGATGCTTCAATGTCATCATCGTGGTTGTCGATTTTCCAGACACGAATTTTATGGTCTTGGTGAGCAGTGAAGAGTTTATCCCCAAAAATGACTATGGATTTAACAGAGCTCTTACTCTGTTTTTGAGCTACTACTATTGAATGATTTTTTTCTTGGTTTAAAGGGTCTTTGTTCCGTAGAAGGATTTCGCCATTGGAAGTTCCGGTGTAGAGGTGTTTTCCGGCGAGTGATAGGCAGAAAACGGAGGAGGAAAGGCCAGTAAAAGTGGATGCACAGAAGGTGTTTGATAAAAGTTCTGAATGAGTTGAAAGTGGAGTTAAAGAAGGAACTGATGGTAAACTTGGCTGTGAGTAAAGGGAAGAAGATGATCTGGATAGTGATAATGATGAAGATGAAGATAAATCTGAGTAAATTGGATGAAATTGATCAGAATTTATTGATTTTTGCTTAGATTGGAAGGGCAATGGACATGGGATTTTGCCCATTTTTTGCTTGAAAAAAATGGTTAGAAACAGTTCAAATTTAGAGATGAATGAATCTTGCTTTGTTTTTTGTTTGCTGTTTTTATAAAGAATATCAAAGATATGGTGTGAAAGCGTGTTTTAGTAGAATAGTAGCGCACATTAGCAAACAAAAAATAAAACAATTTTATTTTGGTTTCACGCCAATATCCACGTTGAAACCTGACTAAATTTGAATACGTGTCGGGAAATCCTACATTAGGGGGTAAACTCCTCCATTACAAAGACGATTTTGTACCTATGCGGACTTGAACCAAAAACATCTGGTTCAGAATGAAATAGTACTTTATTTCAACACTAATGTTGTGAGTTTTAGTCACCAACAAAAAGGTGGGAGCTCTTAGAAAGGGGAACACAATCTCAACTGATGTTATGTACTTTCTCTTTGTTGGTCTGTATTAAGTTTTCATCCGTTCATGGTTCATTTAGTTTATCGCCTAGATTCTAAGTGATTTTTCATGATTTTTTTAATCAAATCTTATCGGTTAAACCGATAATGATCAATAACCGATAAATCAATAACTGATGAGTCAATATCTTAATGATTCTATAGCGATTCAACATGTCGACAAATCGATAACTGATAAACTTCAAAACCAAACCAAACCGACTCGGCGACTGATACACACCTCTGAAAAGAAATGATTTATAATCGTATAAATATCTATAATTAAAATGACGTTATTTTTTTAAAAAAAGTTTTTCTATTAAATTTTGATGTCCATTCAAATATCTTTCTATATATTATATTAAAATGTATAGGAACTATTAAGATAGTGACCAAAGGGTACATGTAGGACCAAGAGGGACTGGTCTTGAATCAAAGTTCAACATTTTTTTGGTGTAGTATTGTGATTGTTTGTTGAAAGGACTACCACTTAAACTTTGACCTTATAGCATATTTTATAGGATTTCTTAAATCAATTTATTTTTTTAAAAAAAAACAAATATACTTTTGGAGTTATTTGTGTCCAACTAATTAATTCGACAAGCATTTTTTTGTTAATATTAGAGTATCAATTTATCTAGAAAAAAATTGAAACTATTTATGTGCTCTTGTTTTTAGTTGGAAACAACTTTTTTCAGCTTAAAAAAAAACTTGTATTATTATTAAAAAAACTTATTTTTGCTTAAAAGCTTGGGGCTAAATATCCCAAACTTTTTTAAACAAACACTTTGAGCCTGTTTGAGTTGGTTGATGGTAAACATGTAGTAGTTGATAAATAGTACGGGTTGATAGACACTTTTAAATATTGAAATTAATTTTATAAATAAATAGCTATGTATTTGGATAAACCTATTTAAATTGATAATAAATAGCACTTATAAGTTGTTCATTTGATAAAATATATGAAATATATTTTTTTTGCAAAAAAAATATAAATTTTGAAAATATTTTTATAAGAAAAAAGGATGAACATATAGAACAAATAGAATGTTAGAAATTTTATTTTGAAAAGGATATTTTGAAAATCAGAAAAAATATTCAAGGTAAAATAATTAAAATTTGGTCAACCTAAAAATAACTATCATGACTTTTGAATGATTTTGACTAATACTAATCACTTGGTTTGTAAGTCCTTTGGGATATGTCGAATATGTAAATAAGTTAAATTATGAAAATTAATTTGATTAGGCTATAAGCTTAATTAAATATCGTTTTTTTTTATTAAAAATATTTTTTGTTGATCTCCCAAAAGTTTGCCAACACTTGCTATTAGTACCAGGACAATCACTTGAAGTTCTACTAATCAAAATAAACTTTCTTAATTTCTGCAACACTTCTTAAACTTTTCGTACTTATTCATATCTTATTAAAAAAACATATCTTTTGCTTTTTTTCAAATTATCTTATTAAAAAAACATATCTTTTGTCTTTTTCAAATGGTTAGAGATTTCTGCTTAACGATTTAGATGGTAGTTAATCAATAATAATACAAGACATAATTGCCTAAAATATGGAGTATCTTCCTCTTATTATAATAACTAGATAATGTTGCCCGTGCTATGCACGAGCCCAATAATATAAATGATATATTTTGGGGCTAATAACTGAGTTTTTGAAGCGATTGTTTGCGTGGATAAAGAATAAGTTTTTTTATCACAAACCTGTACTTTCTTTGACGCTATTTAAGGCATAATAAAACTACTCACATACAACATTTTTGAAATATTTTATGTTGTCAATTATCATGATTTATAGTATTTTTACGATAGATTCACTTCAAGAATCAGTGGAAATTTTTGTATTTTTTTTCAAAACATATTTTATGTTGTCAATTATTATGATTTATAGTATTTTTACGCAATTTTTAAATATAAAAAATATAAGACAAATAAATTAAAATGGACCCAATATATGTTATTTTTGTTGTCTCAATTTATGTGACACAAATGAAATTTGGAGAGTCATCTAAATTTTCATTTTTTTAAAAAAATGTTTGAAGTTATTAATTATTGTGATTTATAATATTTTTATGTAACTTTGAAATAATGTACATTACTGGTCACTTTGTCCTAATTTATGTGATATGGATAAAATTACAAAATTAACCCTTTTAAAATGTCTTTCAGATATTTTAAGTTGTTAATTATTATTATTTATAATACTTTTTTGGTAATATTAAAATGATATGTGTTATTTTTTCTGTCCCAATATATGTCTGATAGAATTCTGAGAGTCAACCTATTTAATTATATAGCTTTTAAATATTTTAAAACTTTTTAAGTCATTTGTAAATGATATATGTTGCTTCCTTGATTGAGACTTTTTCCATTTGTGATATCTATATTATTTTAAAAAGGAGTTTATGCCCAAGTTCTACTATATAATAAATATAATATATAATATTCAAGAAAGTCCCAATCTTGAATATTATATATTATACTTGGGCCTAAACTCTCTTTTATAATATAGTAGAATACAAGACATAATTGCCTAAAATATGGAGTATCTTCCTCTTATTAGACCATGCAACTTTACTCGATCTAGCCTAGTGATCATAATTCTAGTTGATCTTTAAGTAATTTGATTGTATAAATTCTTTAATACAATCGATGGATAAATATTTAACTCTGTGAACTATAGTCTTGAGTCTACTCTTGACCGCTTTCCAAGTTTCAACTAAGCTAGCGTTTGATCACATATAGATTTAGACGCATCTTGAAAAAAATTGAACTATTGAAATTGTGTTAAAAAATAGTATTTGGATATATATATTTTATTTTAAAAATTTTTTGAAGATAATTTTTTAAAAATTGATCGAAATTCATGGATAAATAATATTTTTATTTTATTTTTAAAAAATCTACTCTCAAAATTTATGATCAAACGAGCTAAATGAATCTCCTCTGATTTTGTGCAAGATCAAGGGCGTATGTTCTTTCTTTAGTGCATTAGTAGTGAGGTTATATCACTTATACCAACCATAAACATCTTATTATCACTAGCTATTATATATAGGTCTTACTTTGTCTAAGTTTATTATTTTGGATTATTTTCGAATTAGCTAAAAAAAAAAGTAATTATGAATCATCAAAAAGTAGGGGGCATTATATAGGTATGGTAAGTAAAGTAGAATGGTCCCCTTTATCTTAGCACAAAAAGAGATATATAGAAAATGACAAATAGAAAAATGTAAAAGAACTAACTTTGGATAAGAAAAATTCATGATAGGACAGATGAGTTGAATTAAAAAGTAGTACTAATCAATATGGATTGTGGTGTAGGGATGAGGCTGTTTCATCCTTAACCAGAGATCTCTAGTTCGAGTCCTGGATATGGAGAAAATCCTATTGGAAGTATCACCCCAAATGAGCACTTGCAATGCGCGATTCAGATTTAGTCAAAGTTAGATTGTTGCCAATCTGTGTTTAAAACAGAATTACTGATTTCAACAAACTTTGCAGAAACACGAAGTTACCAAAGATTAATGATCCAGTAAGAACAGAAGAACATAAATTAATTCACAAAAACTAAAATCTGTAAAACATACCAGAATTTGTAAAAGACAGAACGGAAAAAAATCAAGCCCACTGAATGCACAGTGTCTTCTTAAGGAAATTATTCCCCTCTAGTATCCGATGTTTGATTTGAAATATATCCTCCCAGGATAGAATGATCTCAATCACCAGTGTATTGATACCCAAAACACTAGTGTCAGCGAGCCACTCAACGACAGTAAAGTACACAAAAAATATTTGTGCAGAAGAAAAAGAAGAAACCAGAAATTTTTTTAAGTAAAAAATTCTAAAGAATAACTGGTATTTATTGCCAAGAGGAACTAATTCCAAAAGGTTGCAACCTTTCAGAATTCACACGACCATTAATAAAAGTTTACAACCTTTCAAACGGTCATGGTTGTTCCTGAAAGTTGCAACCTTTCAAAACAGTCATTTCCAATGGCGAGAAATTTAAATAAAATGGGAAAGTTCAAATAAAACGGGTCGCGCGCGGATCCGAGTCGGGTCGGAATGTTTCGGTTAATAACTAATTAATTGAAATGTTTTGGCCATTTAATTTAATTTAATTAATTAAATAAATAATTAAAAAAAAACTTTGTCTAAAAAATAATCTCTCGATCATTTTTCAAAGCCGAAGACGACGACGGCGCAAGGGGTCCCTCTTTCCAACCCTTTTAACAAGTAATAGAAGTGTTTCTCTATTTAAACTCTTCTATTTTCTTTTCACCACCAATGAGAGAGAAATGCCTTTTTACTAAAGCATAAGAGGACTTTTCAAGTTCCTCTCTTTTCATCTGCCCTCCATTTTCCATTAACTCTTGCTATATACCCAACAAGTTCTAATGTGAACTTTGGATACCAGGTGAAAACCCAAAAAACAGAAAGAAGTAATACTAATATATAGGAAAAACAAAAAAGAATTTGCCTTTCCTTTTCAACTTTTTCTTCTAGTGATATAATTGGAGATTTTTGATATATATGACTTCATCTTTTTATGAAAAATGGCTCTTGGTGGCTTTAGAAGTCAAATAATTAGAAATAACAACCATCGATTAAGCCTAATTAGGAGAAAAACCTCATCAATACACTACAATAAATAATTTAACGGTAATAATAATAATAATAATAATAATAATAATAATAATAATAATAATAATAATAATATAATTCATGTCATTGTATTATATTTAGTAAATATAATAAATATGAATATTTATAATTAATATTTTATATAAATATCGTTAAAGGCTTTAACTTCAGAATGCAGTGGTATTAACTCAATTATTGCTAATTTGTTTGGGAAAATCTATTGTCACTAAATGTCTCTTTTATTACCATGATATTTGAGACAAAATAATGTGGTCTTTTTTTTTATTTCTCCCCCGATGTCCGGTAGTCGATACCTGCATTGGCGCCCAACTATTTTAAATTTGTGTTGTGTATGGCCCCATTCAAAGGGAATCACTCTCTAATAAGGATTTTTCATACCTAGAACTCGAACTCGAGATCATTGATTATGGGAGGAACAACCCCATCAAATAATTAGAAATGACAATCATCGATAAAACCTCATCAATACACTATAACAAATAAAAGATTTAGCAATAATAATAATAATATAATTCTCATCGCTAAATTAGGCTTTAATAATTCTGAATGTATTGATATTAATTTAATTACTATTAATTTATTTTTGAAAAAATCTATACTACTAAATATCTCTTTATATATAAGTGAGTAGATCATACACTTTATTTTTCTAAGAAAATGATGCACTTGTCGTTTCAGAAATACAAGCCTTTTTTAATTTTATTTTGAGAGTATATTATTCCATATTCTAACATACCACTTTCGTAGAAGCTTAATATTTTGACTATGAAATTAAAGCCTTCTAGAAAAGAGAGACTAACTACATTATTTTGTTTCTACTATATATCAATACTAATTAATTACATAGTAATTTCTTGTACGGTATATATCAATCCCCAAAGATTCAATTATGTTTGAAGTTTCTTTTTTTACTATCCCGAATTTTAAGATCGTGGATACTAATTTTTTTCAAGAAATATTTGCTACTGATTAAACAGTACCGACTACCCACTTGACTTTTGAACAATGGGTGCTATTTAACTAATATATCCAATTTTTAAAGAAATTCATATATAAAAAATGTGATTCGGATCTAGATTAATAAATGCTCGAACATCCAATAACACTTCATCCCTCCATAACTTTAGTTTTCAACTGAAGCATGGTGCCTTAAAAATACAAAAAATGTGTAGTGTTACAGAAATATTTAAATATTATTGGATGCTTGAAAACTAATTATATAGATGCTGCTAGGATCTAATTAATTAATTAATTAACAGTTCTCATAAAATAAATTTCTTAATTCTAAGTTATAACCCTCCAATACAGTTGTCAACGTTAAATAAATTGAAGGGCGTAAAAACAATTGATTTGAACAAATTATTTATTTCAAAATTATTAGGGTTACTATACTATTAGACATGTGCCAAACAAATAATCTGTGATAGCCATGCATGGAAGACACTTTACCAACTATTTTGTGTGGACTGTGGTACTTAAGTATGCTCAATACTAGCGGAGTCATCCTTGTCTAAGGCGTGTCGATTGATATTTCTTCACCGAAAAAATAACATTATATAATATCATTAGCATATATTATAAGAATAATTGTACAGAATGGCAAATTTATAATCTAAAATAAATGAAGTAGCTACTGTTTGATTTAATTGCGCTCCGTAGCAAACGTTTGCCAGTCGCCTCTCTCCCTCCAAATTCTCGCTCGCCACTCTCCCTTTCTCGCTCGCTCCCTCTGTGCTCGCCTCTCTCGCTTTATACAACAAAATTGTATAAATTGTGTTTCTGTTTGTATAAAGCGAGAGAAAATTGTATATACACATGCAAATACATATATATTCGTCCTATACACTTATAATTATACAATAAAAATATTCCCCTGCCCAGTTCTCTTTTGCCTTTCTCTCTTTCTCGTTTTCTACAAACACAAATTATACAATATAATGTAAAATTTATGTTTGTATAATGTATAATTTATGTTTGTATAAAGTGAAAGAAAATTGTATATACACATGCAAATACATATATATTCGTCTTATACACTTATAATTATACAATACAAATATTCCCCTGCCCAGTTCTCTTTTGCCTTTCTCTCTTTCTCATTTTATACAAACACATATTATACAAATATAATGTATAATTTATATTTGTATAAATTGAAAGAGAGAGCGATTTTTGATTTACAAATATTTTTGTCAACGATTTATACAAACGAGAGGCTGACAACAATTTATACAAATGGCCTGCCAGCGAAATTATACAAATCTGAAGAGGAGCCAACAAATTATACAATTGCTTCTTTTTGTATATATGTATAGCGAAATAGACATAGCTTTCAATTGTATATGTATAGCGAATTATACATATATATGTTTGCTATGGAGCGCAATTATGCAAACTTTGATATAACATACAAATATGATTTTTTTGTTGGCTATATGTGAAAGTTGCTCTATATTATATTAATTTTTTTTTATATAATTAATTTTTAATATTTGGAATAACTTCTCTTAACAATAATCCTGATGGAATCACTAATTAAGTATTCACTCATTTCATTTTGATGTAATACATAAATATGGATTTTTAATTTAATCTTAACTGATATTTATGTTCTCTAATTTTGGATTTACACACAAATAAATACTTTAATGTATATAAAGTTAAACGAATAAACACATACATCCTAACATAATACAAATAATTTGTCACGTGGTTAAGTGATATTGTGATACCTAATAATAGGCCATGTGGTAACAATTCAATTAAAAGAAATGGTAAAAACTTATTCATATTAATACTTAGCCATGGTTATGTGAGTATATATTTTCACTTTGATTTATAATCGTTTAGTTAGGTATAAACATACGATATTATCAAGATATTTTTTGAAAATTAAGCTAATCAATTACGTATGTGCAAGTCTTTCCGGTCTAAAATCTCTAGCCTTTTTTAAATTATCACATTGGAGGTAGAGAAAACGAAAATAAGAAAGGAAATTACTAGAGAGAATATCAAATTTTCGCTAATAAGATAAAAGTTCAAATAATTGATGAATCAGATTTTTTCTAATTTTCCAAATGCTTAATTACTTTCGGGTTGCCCACTAGCATCGAGGGTGATGGGGACCAAAAAACAACTACATTTTTTTTTTGTGATGGAAAAATGTCTTCTTCATAGTCCAATCAGTTTAATTATCCTATTCAAAACATTAATTAGTATTAATTGGTGTAATAAGTATTAATTAATTAGTACCGTTTTTCTTGGTGAGCAGGCATAAGAGCCATCTAGTGTGCTGGTTCATTAGTCATGTCGACCACATGGTTACACAAATTTCTTAAATTATGACATTTGACATTACAACTATAGTGTATACTTATTAGACATGTGAATTGTGATGCATTGTTTTTAATCGTAATGGCGTATATGTTGAATAGTCGTTTTATATGTTTATTTAATTTTAGATTTTTCAAGAAATTGTCGTGAGTTCTTTTGTCAGATTAGGTGGAGTGGAGAAGATTATAACTATTTTCATTTTGAATCTAGTTTATTCGTTCCTTGAAAAATTGACTCTTTTTATGATTACATCAACAATAATTCAGAAGTGGATCTATTCCGTTTTACTTCTCCCGTTCCCTTTTGTATGTCGTCCTTATTAAAAATAGATGTTCCTTAATATTTGTCATTTCACAAAACCAATACATAAATAACATCATTCTTCCTATTTTACCCTTGAGAGTTATTAGTGTTAAAAGTATGAATTTGACCAAAATAGGAAAGCTAAATGATTAATTCATGTTCATTGACCAATTTAATTAATCAAAATAAACTAATTTATGTTCATTTACTGAAAATGTGACTTCAAGAAAATACTAAATAAGAGTACAATTATAAACTTTACATAATTTCTAAAGGGACATAAAATCTAAAATGATGACATATAATAGAAACGGAGGTAGTATATTATTTTATTGATTATTTTAGTGAACACTTTTTAGGTATGTTTAATTTTCAGGACTTATTGAATTGTATGTTTCTTTTGTTGTTCATTCAAACCAATTAACTTCTTGACAAGTTTCTAATAAGAAATTAAAAAATAAACTAGATAAAGTGCCCAATTTTCCTTAGATATTTGTTAAGTGTGTACTTTTTGTAATTGTAGATATTTATAAAAGGATAAAAAGTTCCCAATTTTCAACAACCAAAACTTTATTTTCCATGAAAAAACCAAAGGGGAGAAGAGAAGACAATTTTTTTTAAAAGTAAGTCATTAGTCTTTTGAGTTTTAAACATTTTTTCATGTATATACAACTCACCAAGAAACATAAGCTGTAAAGCAACAATATAATAATGCAACTTTTTTCTTCTTTCATACTGAACCTTCTATATTAATTAATCATGTCAAATATTTGTTCCTTAATCAATTTTTTTTTAAAATATTTCTTTTGTAAGATTTTTCTACTATTATTTTATGTGTGGCTTAACTAATGTAAACCCTAATTAGTAACTAGTGAATAATAAATCTTATTCATTAAATTAGTTACTTGATGGACATATCAGATTAAGTCATAATATCTAAAAATTAGTCCTTTTTTTTTTACTTATTAAGATTATCATGAGGCCGATTGTCATATATTCTCTACACATTCTCTATCATTCAATATTTTTGATCAACACTTTCACTTTGTGATAATATCTTTCGCTTCGTACATGATTTTTATTGTATTTCTCTAGATAAAATTATTGTGTTTAAGATCATGTTAGGCATAAAGTTAACATTTGGCCATAGATATTGGATCGAATTTTAAAATTTATTTTCAAATATCTATTTAACTATTAAATTTGATCAAATTTTATATTTTCAAGTTCTCAAAAACTTGTCTGACTATTTTTTAATACATATTTCACTTTTACTCATAAAACTTTAAAACTTTTTCCAAATAAAATAAATTTCAAAAATCACAACTTCAAAAGTCAAATTTTCAACTTTCCAATCTTTCAAACAATTAAATAAGTGATCTTTTTTTTTTCTTTTGATATTTCATGTCTCATCTTTTTCTTTCCCTCTCCTTATTGCATTTATATTCATGGGGTCCAAAATTTGGAATATATGCAGGTGTGTTATATTTCTTGCTTGGACTTGACAGTTGTATGGTTACTCATTAATTAGTGTTGAATTATAAGTGCATTTAAGTGGACAAGTCAATTAATGGTCTAACATTGTCCCTTTTAATTATTTCATTTTTATCTTTTCTTTGTTTTGTGGGGTACTAGGTGTTTAATTACTTGATCAATTCTTTTCAAACTAGAAGTCACCTATTCTATTATGTGATCCCTAATTCCCTATCAATTCAACTACCAAAATAAAGTTTATTACTCCGTCAGTTCCTATTTATATATTGTCCTTATAAAAAATAGATGTTCATTAATAGTAATTTGTCATTTCACAAAATCAATGCATAAATGACATTATTCTTCCTATTTTTCCTCTTGAGAGTTATTAGCTTTGAAAGTATAAATTTGACCAACACTGAAAAACTAAATAATTTATTTTTGTTCATTGGTCAAATTAACTAATCAAAATAAATTAATTCATGTCCATTTATTGAAAACTTGACTTTCAGAGAATATTAAATAAGGGTACAATGATAAACTTATCTATTTTTTTTAAAAAAAAAGCATAAAACCTAAAATAGTGACATATATAAATAGAAACCGAGGGTGTATATACCTAAAGGTTGCATTAAAAAAAAGAAGGTAAAACTCACATGTTCTATAATTGATTTGTACAAGAAAATATTTAATTTTATACAACTATATCAATACAAGTACTGTAGATCATAAATGTTAAATTATGTCTTGGATTAGTTATTAGTGCCACATAAAAACGCAAAAAAAAAAAGAGTACTGAAGAATTTAGAAGGTAAAATTTACTAGCAATCGATCAATATGTTCATTATACCAAACTAGGTATACTTAATTATTATGGTTAAGTAATAAATTAATTTTTTTTTACTTAATTATGTTTTAGTCATAACATAATGTGTGAAGACACATGATGCGTATTTATCGAGTTGGTGCAAATATCTGGTGCGGAAAAAAAAAAATGGTTTTTGTTCGAAATTTTAGAAGTCTAAAATGATTACTAGAACTTTAGTACAATAGTTTATCAACAAGCTGGAATAGCTCAGTTGGTTAGAGCGTGTGGCTGTTAACCACAAGGTCGGAGGTTCAACCCCTCCTTCTAGCGATATTATTTTTTTAAATATTAATTTTAATATCAATCTTATGAACTGATTACACAAATATTTCTTTTTAGACTAATATTTAAAATTTTATTTTCATGTTTAATTTTTAATTAAATAGTACACTTAAAAACAAAATATATTTATCACTGACAACTTTTTGTGGCGACTCTCATTGAGTTGTCCTAAAACATAAGGTATAAGGTTTTCCTTTTAGGGTGTGTTTAGTTCAAAGGAAGATGTCTTCAATATTTCGTAGGAAAATAAGTGCATGGGTTTCTTACTTATTATTTTCTTGTGTTCGATAGGTAAGTAAAAAGTATTTTCTGAAAAACATTTATATATAATCTAAACAAATACTACAAAAGGGATGGTGGGGCTGGAGACTAGAAGTGCGGGGATAGCTTGGGTGGTAGGTGAGGAAAACACAATCAATATGGAATGACACTATATCTGCATCAACAGTACTTTGAGTGGTTCAAATTTTGACTCTAATTACAGTATCCACAATATATCGTTGCAAAATTTGTTTGCATGAATTTAGGTAAAGGCAATTGTTTAATTTGTGAATTACCAAATGTGAATTACAATCATTGGACGATCGCAAATTCGTGCAAAAGATATACTATGAACGCTGCTATCAATGTCAAAATTTGAAGCTCTCATCTTGTCAATGTAGATATAGTGTCAATCCCAGTGCCGTCTTTACACGTTTGGGGCCTAAAGCAAAATTTTATAAAGAGATCTTATTTTTTTTTAATTAATATATATAAATTGAATAATTATAACATACTTAGTGTAAGCCAATAAATGAGGTTCGTAGAAGTAGGATATATGCGTACTTATGAAGTAAGAATGTAAACAATGTAAATTTTTAATGAAAAGTATATAATATGAAGTTAGAACAATAAAATCTGACTCTAAATTTTGAAAAGTTTATATAATGATATAAACTTTTCAAATTTTAGAGTCAAGTTTTATTATTCTAACTTTATATTATATTTTTCATTGAAAATTTATATTCTTACTTCATAAAGTTCACGTACATCTTACCCTCTTCATACCCATTTATAAAATTACACCGAGTATGCTATAGTTATTCAATTTATATATGTCAATAAAAAAAAATAAGACCTCTCTATGAAGTTTGGCTTTAGATCCAAACTGGTTGATTTGCATGATGTTTTCATTATTACTCCAAATTTACATTCCTTCAAGCTAGGAATGAAAATAGGGCGGACGGATGCTGTGCAGGGTGGGTTTTAAGCTATGTGGGGCGGGCAGGCGGGTTTAAGCTGGGTGCGAGGAGGATGTGTGGGGGTTAATTTTTTTTTTCTAAACTAATGCGGGGTGGGGCGGGGCAGGTTGATAGATGAACAAGTCTTTAATTAACTATAATTTACCTGCTTTGTTTCCTCTAAATGTTTAAATATGGGATGTGAGAGTTTATTGATAGTAACAGTAGCTTAAATAGGTTAATTAAATGGTCAATGTTTAATTTTGTCCATCTTAATGTCTACATTTGTGCATAAGCATGTATGAGCATGCGTGCTTAAATGTTTTTAACAATTATGATGAACACATGACGAGTTCTTTTGTCTATATGTGTGTAAGTACAAATTAATATATGGTAAATTTATAAATATTTAATAGTAAAATAAATCAAAAGACAAAAAAAATACTTATGTGGGGATGGGGCGGAGCGAATTTATGGAGGACAAGGCGGAGCAGGTTGAGATTATAGAAAATTTTTGGAAGGGCTTGGATCTTTCAGAACCATAAGTATCGTACTACTACTAGTGGTTCAGGTGATGTAGCAGAGGTGAATACAAATTTAGGTTCCGGTGAGGTGAGCGCAAATAGTAGTTCAGATTCAAGTTGGTTTAGTGAGGGACCGAGCGGGTTAGAAGTTTTGCGGATTAGACTCAACTCGCCTCACCCTCTCCATTCCGCCTCAATGTCGTCCCTACTTCCAGCTCATAAACCCCTCCATTACCGAGCTCGTATGCAGCGGTAGGTTGCATGAGTTTGTGTGTTACCAAATGATATCACTTCCCTTGTATCCAGAAAGTGGCGACAAATTATATTCTTTATTTTCACTTTCTCTTGAACTTCTCGGTTCCATCACTAATCTCTTTGATGATTGATGTGTTGTGGTTTTACGATACTTTTGATGCTTAAAACTTAGGATTTGGGTAAGTTCTTTAGCTTCTTTTTAGTAGATTTGATGTGTTTTATAGTTGATTTTTTAGTAAAATAGGATTCTGTAGCTAAGTGTAGAAAAGTAGAACTGTTCAATCACCTTTTTGGAGCTAGAAATTTTATTAAGGGTGTCCAAGAATAATGGTGTGTGACTGTCAAAATAAAACAATTGTGCTATTTGGAGTCTGAACCTAGAACTTCTTAGCTTGGATGGAGACAAATTTACCACTCTGCCAAAGGCATGACTTTTGTTAAAGGTGTCCAACTTTAATTATATATCCTTTAAATGCAAAATTTGACATATATATACAACATAATTTTTTGACGAAGGGTGTCCAGTTGGACATCCTGGGGTGGCTATAGCTACGCCCCTGTCGTATATGATTTCATAGATGAAGTTTCAGAGACTATGCTGAAAAGCCTGAATTCTACGATCAGCAACCACGAGCCGTAAATACTTTCATGAGTCGTAGATGAGATTCAGAGATATGCCAAAAGCCCGATGTTTACGAGTGGTAACCGCGATCTGTAAATATTTTTCCTAAATTTTCTTGTACATTTTACGCTTGTTTTCTGGCATGAGACTAAAAGAAAAACAAGTCCTTAATTCGTTTGCGTTATTGAATATGGAGAGAATTCATACTTTTGATTCTTGATTTTTGACTTTGAGTTATAATTCAAGATTTCGAGTTTTTACTATTCATCTTGTAAGTGTGATTATGCATTATTGATTAATCATTGATTGTATCTGTAATGGCCTAGGTCCTCACGACTTTACAATGCGTCACTAGTTGGTAAAGTCTGCTTACTTATATACCCAACATCTCTTCTGTGTTTTGTCGATGTGAGACTTCTTATCTTAAGTTGAGCCGTCATATACACCCCGTCTATGGACTCAACATTCTCTCTTCCACTAATTAGTCAATCAGACCAAAGGTTAGCTTGGGGACCAACAATGGTTCTTAGTGCCTACCACGTCCAGGGTATAGGTTCAGGGAGTGACAATATCGTACAATTATGAGTAACTAAACCCACAACTAAGGTTGGGGGAAATATGAAGACTTAACTAAGTAGACCTAATATTTAGTAATTCTTGAACAGAGTACATGCGTGTATTGTTTTTCCCTTTGTATTATTTTTTTAATGGTTGCAAATGTTAGAACTCGCCTTATTCTTACTTGTTGGACCAAAGGGGTAACAAATGGAAAAATGGACTATACAACAGAGATTTAAGACTATCAACCCTTATCTAATAGCTTGACCTTGCTTGAAAATATTTAATTTGGGATCAAAGATAAGAGTTAGTAAAGCAAACACTTGTAGATGAATCAAGTTGCGTGGTGATATTGATCTATTTAGGGTGTCAACTACTCATGCGAAATTAGCTTACCTTTGGCATGCTACACACCAAAAGAAGTTACTAATATGCGATCTTACTTAGTTATGACTACATGACAAATACACAATCCTAATTTCATCTCTCATTGATTTATAAATACACTTACTTGATATTCTATTACTTTCTACTTACGAAGAACATAACGATTGCTTGTTACACCACCCCTGGAAGTAATACAATTAAGTGGGTATACATTAATATTACAAAATGTTTGAAAAGTTTTCCCTCTCTTCTTAAATTTCAAAATTTAGAATCTCTTTCCCTCTTCTTCCTTCTTTCTTTCTCTTTCCAGATTTCTTCTTCCCTCTTCTTCTTCATTTCTTTTTCTCTTCTTCCATTTACTTCTTCTTCTTCTTCTTTGTTGTTTCTATCATTGTCTTTGTCGTTCGTTATTTTTATCACGTTTTCTTTTTCTTTTTTTGGTCCTATTTCACAAACTAATTTGCTTTAATTTTAAAATTTTTGAAGTTAAAGTCATTGAATTTTTTTTTGTAGAAAATCAAGCAACATCTGAAGTTGTTACAACAACTGGTAAAGTTATCGTAGCAACTGCTGAAGTTACTGTAGCAACTATTAGAGTTTGTTCAGCAACTGTTGAAGTTGCTGCAACAACTACAATAATTGTTGTAGCTAGTGAGGTAAAAGAGAGGGTGATAGAGTGATAAATGAGATGTTAGTAATAACAACGAAGGTGGAGGTGATGATTGTTGTGGAGGCAGAGGTAGAGAAGAAGGAGGTGACAACAATGGTGGTAAAAGAGGAAGAAGAAGAGAAAGTGATGGCAATGGAGGAAGAACTGATGGGTGTGGTAGAGGAGGAAATGATGATGATGGAGTAGTGACATCGACGGTTATGATGAGAGAAGGGGAAGGGATGGCAACGACAGAAGGGTGGAGAGAAGGGAGGGTGTGGAATGGAGAAAATAGGGCTTTTATGTAAATAATAAACTTGAGGGTTTTAAAATTACTGTTATTAGCACTAATCATAAAATTGTCACCTCTACTCAATATTAAAACTTGTGTCATTTTTTCTTCATTTTGAAACTCTTTTGTCACCCATAATTCAAATTCCCCATTAGACAAGAAAGATAATATCTGAAAACTAGATCCAAAAGTAATTCTAAATTTGTATAGTAATGGAAACAAATATAAAAATAAAAAATTAAAGGCAACCTCAAGCAAATCTAGAAAAAAAACTTTGGAAAGATAGAACGTGAAACTTGAAGAGGAGATCGAACGTACTTTGCCGGAGTAGTGATGGAGGTCAGTGAGTGCGTAAGAATCTGAATCTGGCACAAGAAGTGGGTCGCCAAAGAGGCGTCAAAAGTTGTCAGAGAGATGTAGAAAGTCAACGGCGTGAGAAGTGGTGGTGGGCGGCATGAGAGTCACACTAGATCTGGTTTCGATAGTTGCCGATCTAGAAAATCCTTAGTCAGAGAAGTTCACTTTAGGGGATGTGAGTTTTGAAGGATTACCGAAAAAGAAGATCGGTGTAGCAGAGATGAAAAAATATCATCGACGAAGCAGATCAATGCGTTTGCAAAGTTGCCGGAGAAGAGATCGGCGTCGTAGAGACCATGTTGAAAAATCAATGGAAATGGCGATACTGCTCCCTACGAGCACGGCCGCCGACTTAACAAGATTGGAGGCTTAAAGCAAAATTTTATAGAGGAGCCCTAATATTTATATTTATTTTTTTAAAACAAAAGACCGTCATATACACTTTTATTTAAAATCTATCTTTTTAGGTTTTTTAGATGCGAAGTGATTATACTATTTTATAGTCAATTTATAATAAAATCTCACTAAATTAATACTTGGTAAATTAATAATCTATCTAAGATAATATTTTCCTTCGATCCCGACTTGGGCCAATTGAAAATATATGATCACTTATGTTGATAAGATAATTATTTTCAGAAGACCCCTATATAAATATATGATCCCATTAATATTATAAATTAATAATTCTTTAAATGTACAAATATATCTAAGACAATTTAGTGAAATGTGACTCTCTACTGTGTTTTATTTTTTGTTAAACTTTATATCTAGTTGAAGCCCATCTCTAACTTTTTTTATTGCATTGAAAAGTTTTGGTGTTATCTTTTCGAACTATACCATAAAAAATTGAAGAGTTCTAGATACGATAAGTGTTTTCTTACGCGCAACTGGTTCCAAAGGTATTGTATCATTTACAACTTCATCATCAACATTGTTTTTGTAATTCCAGGGATTATTTCCCCAGAACAGGCAGGTTTTGTTCAGGGAAGAAGCATAGCAGAGAACGTACTACTGGTGCAAGAAATTGTGACAGAAATAAGGAAGAGAGCAAAGGCACCCAATTTGGTCATTAAGTTAGATATGATGAAAGCCTAAGACAGGGTGGAGTGGCTATTTTTGACCAAGGTACTTCGAAGATTGGGTTTTGGGGAGAGAATCATTGACATGATATTCAGATTGATCAGCGCAAATTGGTACTCGATCCTTCTTAATGGCCAGCCTAAGGGATTCTTTCAATCCTCTAGAGGACTAAAACAAGGGGACCCACTCTCACCCGCTCTATTTATTCTGGTAGCTGAAGTCATGTCTAGGTAGCTCAATGCTCTAATGAAGAGAAATGATTTTAAAAAATTTGGAATGCCAAGAGGAAGTAGGCAATTAAATCACTTAGCCTTTGCAGATGATATGATCATACTATGCAAAGCGATTGTGAGAACAATGCAACTGATTACAGAGACTTTAAGAAGGTATGAAGACATATCAGGGCAAAAAGTAAATAAAGAGAAGAGTGCCATTTTTTTACATCATAATGTAACAGGAGGTGATGCAATAGTCGCAGAAGTGGCAACAGGTATCCTGAGGAAGGAATTTCCATTCACATATCTTGGATGCCCAATTTTTTATAAAAGAAAACAGAAGGCATATTATAATCTGATGATACAAAGAATTGGGGCAAAGATTCAGGCTTGGAAAGGAAAATTGTTATCTTATGGGGCAGAGCTATCCTTATTAAACATGTATTACAGAGCACTCCTATTCATTGCCTATCAGTGATGAACCCGCCAAATAATGTTCTAATGCAGGTGCAGAAAATGATGGCCCAATTTTTTTGGTCCAGTTGTATAGGAGGAAAAGGAAGGCACTGGACAAAGTGGAGCAATTTATGTGTTCCGGAGAAAGAAGGAGGGTTAGGAATTCAGCTCATGACTGACATTTCAATGGCTTTGTTTTGCAAACTATGGTGGAACTTTCGAACTAAGCCATCATTATGGAGTGACTATATGAGAAACAAATATTGTAGGAACACTCATGATAATGCAGTTATGTGGAAAATTGGTGGTGGAGGCTCACAGGTGTGGAAAAAAATGCTTCAAGCACGTGAGCTAGTTGAGCATCAAATTCTATGGAAATTGAAGAATGGGGCAGTCTCAGTATGGCATGATAACTGGACAGGATTAGGGGATCTCTATACAATTACGGGGGAGAATTATGAATGGGATGAGACCTATCAGAAGACGGCTGACCTAACCAAACAGGGTGGATGGGATGTTGACATTCTAAATGATATCCTCCCGCAAGAATTGGTGATCCACATTCGACAACATATTCATCCACCTAACAATAATGTGGGGAACGATACACCTTGTTGGATGTTGGAAACAAATGGAATGTTCTCGGTTAAATCAGCATGGCAGTATATCAGACATAAACAAGTTCCCAATAGAATTTATAAGTGGATGTGGACAAAGGGAATACCTTTTAAAATGGCTTTTACAATATGGAGACTATGGAAATTCAAAATTCCGGTGGATGATAGAGTGAGGAGATGGGGATTGGAAGGTCCATCTAAATGTTGGTGTTGTGATAGGCCTGCACAAGAAACACTATCACATGTGTTTCTAAGATCCTTTGCTGCTAACAGGACTTGGTCCTTTTTCTGTTCTTTTGCAGGTTATAGCACGGAAGGACTTAACTTGAGAGAAGTTATAATGTTGTGATGGGGAGCAGAAGTTAAAAACGCTATGAAACCATACTATAGAGCTTTACCCAGCTTTATCATTTGGGAGCTGTGGAGAAGAAGGAATAAAATGAAGCATGAGGGAAAAAGGATTTCAGTGGCAAGAATTATACTATTTGTGATGTTGCAGTTAAGAAAGCCAAATATGACAAGATCCAGTGACTGGCCAGGAATGATAAGAGAAATAGAAACATACTGTCCTAAAATGAAAGTCAAGAAGGTACTATGGGAATTTCCACCAGAAGGATGGGTAAAATACAACACAGATGGGGCTTCACGGGGAAACCCAGGTCTGAGCTCCTATGCTTTCTGTTTAAGAGATGACAGAGGAGACATTCACTATGCAGAAGGAGCTACTTTGGAGAACACTACTAACACAGTTGCGGAAACTAAAGCGATTCTAGAAGCATGTAACCATAGCAAGAAGTCACAGTATAACAACATAATCATTCAGACGGACTCATTGCTATTGTGCAAGGTACTAGAAGGTACATGGGTTGTTCCGTGGTTAATTTCAGATATGGTGAATGAAATCAAATCACGCATGCAGGGTAAACATCATGTTTTTCAGCATATAATGAGAGAGGGAAACAAGCTAGCAGACTATCTAGCTAATAAAGCCATTGATCATGGAGATTTCAAATATACAAACTTTAATAGCATGGAAGTGCAGGGAAGAAAGATCATAAACAGTGATAAACTAAAATGCCCATACTTAAGAGTTTCACCAATAAAGGGATAAGGGGACAGGGAAACCTCAGCTTATTGATGATCCACAACAGAAGGAACCGAAGACTACTGTTCATCCAAAGAGGGAACATCATCCTAGGGGAAAGTTGCAGAAACGAAGGAAGAAAGACAAGGAGAATGATGCGGATTTCTGATTTAGGAAACCTACCTAGTTTTTTGACTGAACTAAGTTGGGTTTGGACTTTAGCAAAAGAGGATTAGAGTTTATTTGTTTTCGTTATTTGTTCTCGTTATTTGTAGTTGGGCTTGTGATGGGATTGGGCTTTGCCCGAGGAGGTGTATGGTGGTGTATTTTTCTCTTTCTAGTTCATTAATAAAATACCACATTTAATTAAAAAAAAATAAAAATAAAAAATAAAAAAAATCAATAGATTATTGACGTCCATTTTATTGTGGTAACCGAGATCATTAATTATGACCTCAAGTTTTTGAATGACGTTTTCACAAGTGCGTTCATTCAAATTCTCTGAGATTTCATCATCCGAACAAACTTTGTAGTGTCGACAACAATTTGTTGTTGTCTCTTGCTGAACACTTATTCGTCCAAGTTGGAATTGCAAAATTGATAGTATCCAAAACATTAATCTTTCATGAATCGGTTTCATGTCCCACTTCATAGCCTTCTAATATCCAGTGGCGAAACCAGAATCTTTAATAAGGGGGTTCGAAATCTGAAGATATAAACATACGAAGTAGCCGACGTCTACAATATACACCTAAAAATTCTTTTAACCATGTATAAATGATATAATTTTCCTACGAAGTAGCCGACGTCTACAATATTTGTCCTTCTTTATACTTTTTTCGATATATTTTCCCTTGTTGTGTGAACTTGCAGGTATAGATGGCTGAAAATGGCATTGACGTTGTGTTAGATCACCTAAAAAAGATAAAATGTGGAGGTGATATGAATAGAATCAAGATTGATCAAATTGAGACACTTGAAATGGAGCTAAGATTTTTCAGAACTTTTATCAACTACTCTGATACTTTGGTGCCTAATGGCTTTTTCATGGTCAAAATGAAAAAGAAGGCCCAATTGATTGAGGTGATGTTTTACTCTGTTCATGGAGAAATCGAAACTACTACATGCGTTAATGTGGAAAGGCTAGTATCACAGTTGCGGGAATTTGTTGAAGGTAATACTAGTTCAAGGCTGAATTATGATCTGAATGATTTCCATCTGTTAGAATATATGGATTATCTCGACAAGAATCTAAACGATGCACTGAGGTATCTAGTCAAGTCTGGCCGTGTTTTGATAAAAGAAATCAAAATCCTTTAGAAGAAAATGAGATATCTAAGATACTTATATGGCACAGTGTTGAATGGTTATGTCAACCATGAGAAGTTGAAAGGTTTGCAGACCCGAATTCAGTTTATGGCTGAAATGTGGGACATTTCTGTCTTTCTCTTTGGGTTTATTATGATGATGCCGATTCTCTTTGGGTTAATGAAGATGGTGTCGATTTAGAAAAAGATGGAGATGATACATTTTGTTTCGAGATTGAGCCTCCTTATGTACTATTCTTGGTTGTGCTAGTGGAGCAGGAAATGAAGAAGATTTTTCTCAGTGAGCTAAAGGCTTCAAAGTTTACTCGATCAAGAACTTTCAAGGACAAGAAATTACTAAAAATATTTCCACGTCATCTCCGTAGTCCTCTGGTGTATCTTAGAAATAAAAAACCTAAGAACTTCACAACTAATAGAGTTTTTGTTGGTTTTTCTCGGTGTAGTGCCAAATGATGTTATGAATGAAAAGAGGTTGAATGAAGTCTTAGAAATGATTGGAGTTCTTGTGGGAGACATACTATGTGTAGTTCAAATGCTTCCTTTAGGATCTACAATCGAAGAAGACGCCATCAAGATTGATCTTGGGACGATACAGATATTGGAGAAAACTGAAGATCTAAAGGCACGAGTGGAGACGTACTATAAATCCTTAAAATTCATTCCATCGCATGAGTTTCCCACTGTTGGTGGACTGAGCTTTGTTGATTCTCTGCTTAGAAAATTGAATGAGATGTTGAAATCTGAAACAGGTTTTGGTTTCATGATGAAGCCTCATGTTGGCATTTTAGTGAAAGAGCTCTCATCTCTAACACATGTTTTTAAAGATGCTGCAAAGGTGCAACACGAACATGAAATTCTTAAAGATTTTCAGAAGTGTACTGTCAGTTTGGCTTATGAAGCTGAAGTTGCTATTGACTTGATTCTTGTTCAATCTAATGTTCTTGAACATTCTTTTTGTTCACTTCCTGGAATCGTAAAAGATCTCAAGCATATCTATATGGAGGTGACCAAGATGTGGTCGGAGAACCTCTCTGTTAGGCCCTACTCTGTGGTTGAGCTATCTAAACATCTGCCAATTGAATATAGCAATCTTATGAATGATGAGGAGATTGTGGGTTTTGAGAAAGCGGAAGAAAAAATAAGTCATCATATGACTCGAGGGACAAATAAACTAGATGTCATCCCAATTGTTGGGATGGGGGGACAAGGCAAAACAACTTGTGCTCGAAAGTTGTATAACAATGTCAGCATTGTTCACCATTTTGATGTTCGAGCATGGTGCATCATTTCCCAAACATATAATCGAAGAGAGCTATTACAAGCGATTTTCAGTCAAGTTACAGGTTCTAAGGACAATGGAAATAAGGATGACGTCCTTGCCGACCTGTTGAGGAGAAGCTTAATGAGTAAGAGATATCTCATTGTCTTGGATGATATGTGGGATTGTATGGCGTGGGATGACTTAAGGCTTTGTTTTCCAGATGTTGGAAATAGTAGCAGAATAGTAATAACAACTTGACTTGAGAAAGTCGGTGCCCATGCCATGCACCATATTGATCCTTATTTCCTTCCATTCCTCACACCAGAAGAGAGTTGCAAATTGTTGCAGAAACGAGTATTTTAGCAGGAAGGTTTCCCACCCGAACTACAAAATGTGAGTCTAGCACTTGCAAAAAGGTGCAAAGGATTGCCTCTTGTGGTTATCTTGGCTGCTGGAATAATTAAAAGGAATAAAATGAATGAATCTTGGTGGCGTGAAGTTAAAAAAACTCTATTTTCCTATCTTGATTGTGAGACTGAAGACTATAGTCGGGCAAGTATGCTTTTAAGTTATGATAACTTACCTGATTATTTAAAGCCTTGCCTTCTCTACATGGGGATGTTTCCGGAGGATGTGATTATACAAGTGCCTAAATTGATAAGTTTACGGATCGCAGAAGGATTCGTGCAAAACAGTGAATCTGGGAGATTAATGGAAGAGACAGCGAAGAGACAGCTGAAGGTTACTTGATGGATCTCATCCACAGTAATGTGGTAATGGTTTCAAAGAGAGGATATAATAGTAAAGTCAAATACTGTTACGTCCATGATGTAGTTCTTCACTTTTTCTTGGAGAAGAGTAGAGAAGAAAAGTTTATGCTGGTAGTGAAGGCAAGCCGTTACCAGTTTCGACCTTATGATTGGCACGGAAGTAGAGTGTGCTTCAGTTTCAATAATGAGCGTTCCAAGTTTGCATCTCTGAGATCCAAAACACGGACGAAGACTTTCTACCAACACTTGAGGTCACTGATAACGACGAATGGAGTAGGTTATGATTGGAATCCCTTCCATGATGTTTATCAACTGAGACCTGTTAAGGTCTTGGATTTAAGTTCTCATTGTGTGGATCTTTTGTGGTCAGCTCAATTGCAACCACTAATTCACCTGAAGTACCTCGCATTTAACACACTTAGCTTTAATTTTCATCCAGAATTTCATCTGCCCCATCTGGAAACTTTATTTGTGACTTGTAGTTTCAGGTCTACATTGTTACCAGCCAATTTTTGGAAAATGGAAAAATTAAGGCATGTTGAGATTACTAATGCTGAATTTGATTTGGAAAACAAGAAGCAGGGGATATTTGAAGAATCCTCTAAATTGGAAAATTTGAGGACATTTGGAAAAGTTGTATTTCCAATTGATCAAGTTGATAGCCTGGATGTGTTGTCACGGAGGTGTCCTAATCTTCAAGAACATCACATCTCTGTTCACAGCGATAATGATTCTGCAGAGATTTGTCTCAAATTGGAGAGCTTTAAGCAGCTTCACATACTTCGCCTTTACATTAGGTCGTCCCAAGCTGTATCCAAGTTACAGTTGCCTTCAAATTTAAAGAAGTTGTTACTATACAACATTCATATAGAAAGCACGATTCCTCTCATTGCGGGACTACGAAATCTAGAGAATCTCCGATTAGCAGCTGGAGATCTTATTCAATCCAAAGAATGGTGCCTTGGAGATATCACATTGCATAAACTTGAGATCTTGAAACTGGTGTCATTAAGTATCTCAAGGTGGGATGCCTCGGAGGAATCCTTTCCCCATCTTGAAACACTTGTGATAAAATGGTGTGATGAGCTCGAGAAGATCCCCATTAGCTTTGCTTATATTCCAACACTGGTTAAGTTGATTCAGTGCAAGAATAAATTTCTGGAGGCTTCAGCTGAGAGAATCAAGGAAGAAGTCAAAGCGATTGAAGGATGCGACCGTCTTAACCTCATCATTATGGAAGTAAGTAGAAGCAAACTCCTATGTGCTGTTTTTGAGTATCTACGTGCATCTAATTTGATAACACTATGTTCAATACAGGATAGCTGGTGAAAATCTGTGATTCAAGTAAGTGCTTGTCATTTTACCATGGTGGTCTTTCAGATTAGATGCTTGATTTCTATTAGTTACTCCATGTCGATCTCAAACTGACGAGGATGTGTTTGAATTTGACAATAGAATTAAAAACACGGGCAGGGTGGATGGAGTTCTTTCTTAGCAAATTGTTGTAGCCATGCTCGCACTGAAGTCTGTTCTGCAGCTAGCCGAAACGCCCATCCTCTTATATTTTAACACTGCTACTGATTGCTAAGTTTTTTTCGATTGATCATAGACTCTTTTCTGTCATGTTTCTCCTTTTTCTGTATATATCAATGCTCAATAAGAAATCACAAAAAATGTCAAGCACTCTCTGGCAAGTGATCCGTTGCAAAGGTATGACATTTGCTTCATTCCATTTTTTATACAAAATGAAAACTTTCTTGTTTCCTCCTCATTTTCTGTAGAGAATTCTGGCAGTAATTATGAACTCATTTTCTCTTCTACAGATATAGGAAATGAAAATTCCTAAATTCAGAAACTATCACAAGCTGGATTGACTTTTTTTTATAAATAAACGTCTCTGGATAATGTAGGAGAGAAATTCAGTCTTTCCTCGTATCCTTTGGTATGTTGTTTCAACTGATTGATTTGACATTCATGACTGATCTTCAGCATTCTTGATCCACAATCTTGTTTAGTTTTTTTCCCTGATGGATCAATTTGCAACCAAAAAGAAAAGAAAAAGGCAGCCACGAGTCATAATTGATCGCCTTTTCTTTGATTCTTGATCAGGTAATTGTTGTGATGACTGATGGCTGAGGAGTTGACAGGAGTGTGGAATGTACTTCAACATTTGAATGTGTCCATGATGTATGCTTTCTGTTGCAATTGAGTGGTGCCATCAAGAATGGCGGTGTTTTAGTGATGAATAGTAAGCTGAAGAAACCAAAGGTTACTGTTGTTGAGGCTGCTACAATGGTTGACAACTCTGATCTAGATATTTTTCTAGTTGATATATCAGTGAGTTGTGAATATGAAAAATCTGATCTGTTGTCTCATCGGAGAATTTTATGTTGGATTCTAAATGTGTATTGTGGAATTCTTCTGTGAAGCTAATTTCAAATCGTTGATGCCGAGTTTAACAGTAATGTTAGTGAATTTTATGTGTTTGTGAGTATTCTAAAAAAATGTCAATTATATGCAGATTGTTAAGCCTCTTGCCAATTTATCTATTTGTGTTGGCGTGGGAAGGGGGGGCTCTCTATTCACAACCGATGTTGTGGAGATATTATTTTGAGTTGAGTTGTAATAAGTAGCAATCTGAACTTTTTGTCATCATTTCACCATTGAGATTGTTGAGTTCTGGCTGTTGGATCAAACCATTCAACCATGTGAAGAGATCATTTGGTGGGACTAAAGAAGGTATTGTAGGTTTTTGAGATAAGTATATTTCTTGAAGTGGTTCGTTGAATTTAGTACATCAAAATGGTCGAGTTCTACATCTTGGTTCCAGCCATTTAATCCTGCGAAGAAATCATATGGTTGAACTAAAGAAGGCACTACAAGTAGTTGAGGTATTCTTCTTGAAGTGGTCGTTGAAGTTCATAGGAAACTCATTTGAATTTAGTACATTGAAATTGTTGAGTTTTGTGTATTGGTTCTACCCTTTCAACCCTGCGAAGAAATCATTCAGTGGAACCAAAGAAGGTACTGCAGGTGGTTGAGGTAAGTATATGCTTCTTGAAGTGGTTTGTTGAAGTTCATAAGGGACTCGTTCAAATTTAGTACATTGAAATTGTCGAGTTCTGGTTGTTGGTTCCAACCGTTCAATCTTGTGAAGAGATCATTCGATTCAACTAAAGAAGGTACTACTGGTGGTCACTACAATAAATAATAAATTTTGCGATAATTATTTAGCGGCCGGCACTTGAAGACCATTGCTGGCCCCCAAGCGAACCCTTGGTCTGACTTTCTTAACTCAGCGGAAACTTAACTCGACAGCATAACTCAATGCAATGAAAGGTTATAAAATAACCAACTGATAAAAATCTGGCCAAAAAGGTAACTCGAGTCCCAAAATAGAATATTTACATATTTACATAGATGAGAGACTCAAAACCAACTGACTGACTGTCTATGAAGCCTCTATATCACTGAGATGGATGTTGGGACAGACCCCGCAACATCCTAATAAAACAAAACTAAGAGAACAACATAATCGAGTCCTCCGGAACACAAAGAGGCTCACCACTGACTCTGAAGTGCTCAGCTGGATCAACGACGTGCTGAATGCTGACCCTGGGTACTTGTGTCCTCCGGAACACAAAGAGGCTCACCACTGACTCTGAAGTGCTCAGCTGGATCAACGACGTGCTGAATGCTGACCCTGGGTACTTGTGTCTGCATCGTCATAAGATGCAGGCCAACTGGCATCAGTACATTGAATGTACAAGTATGCGAGCTGGAAAGCTAAACCATAACTTAAGCTTGGAAAGGAGTACAAAAGAACTCTTACCTTGGCTCTGTTTAACTCTTGAATAACTGAACTCAATATATAAAGCAATACGACACATGCAATATATAAAGCTTGTAAAACAGTGTAAACAACTTAGCTTGTTAAAGATAAAACAATAACAGCTCAACTTTACGTATACAAAAGTAATATAACTTTGGTGGGAGATTCTTTAACCTACAATCACCACTATGAGCCCTAGTGGTGATACAACGTTTTACCTCACGTTGCCCAAGGACCATTCTATACCTTGCCGTGATATAGGAAGCTAACTTTACTAAGTGGATCCACTAGCTTAACTTTACGTGATCATCTAAAAAGTATGACCCGTTAACTCCCATGTTGGCGCATGGTTCTTATGAAGAGTTGAGTTAATATGAACTCGTGTCCCCAATTCGGTGCTCAAGACTACTCCCAAAAATACTTAGCTCATAAGTGTTTTAAACACATCTTTCTTTATTTGAGATAATTACTCAAAACTTTACCCGAAGGCTCACTTGGAAACAATGTTCCTTTTTCTTGAAAACTAGCCCAAAGGCTCTTTTGGAATCATAGTTCCTTTCTTACTCAAATGTAAAAACATTTAGAAACTTCTTTGGGAATACATAGTTCCCTAATAACTTTTGAGAAATGAACTCAACTTTAAACTCTTGACTCTTTACTCTTTACTTGACTTGAAACTCTTGAGCCTTAAAATGAAGTTAAAACATTCAATAAAGACTCTTGAACAACTTTAAAGACTTACCTTGACTCACTTCTTTAACTTCTAAACTCAACTCTTAACTTCACTTGACTTGGAAACTAACTCTCCTTGAATTGGAATCATGGATTCAAGGTGTTTGATCACGTGTTATGGACGAGTTCTTGACGTTTAAACGTACCTTGGAGTGTTGGAAACAACTATGAAACATAGGTACAATACCTAGGAACATGTATGAAAAAGTGGGGAAGGAATGGGAAGACTTGGCGCTCTTGACACTCTGAGAGGCGCGGAGCGCCAGACCTCAAAGGTCAGAAGGGTCTGGTTGGGGCTCTGGTAGGGGCGACGCCCCAAGGGCTGGACCTCAGAGTCCCTTTTGGGGCGCGACGCCCAGCCCTTTTCCCCGAAAACTTGACTTTTCTCCTTCATTTTTTCCAACTCTAAACCTCCCTTACCTTCAATGGTTTCAACCCCAAACACTAAGGATCATAAAATCCCTCAACATGCAATAGATTCAACTCAAAAACTCCACCGGAAATAACACCACACCAACAAGAACTTCAACACAATACAACTACAACTTCAACAAACATCATCACAAGATTTCAACAACCACAACTAAATCTTTTCTCGAAATTAAACGAGCTTGGCGTGTGGGGGAAAGAACCAACCCAACACTATGAACTCACATACCTTAATAGGGATCACCCCCGAAGAAAACCACGATGATCTTTACGAAGTTTGCTTCTTCATCTCCTTTCTCTCCTTTTCTCTCATGAACCCTAGCTCTTACTCTTTTTAAAAAGGGAAAAACTGATCAAAAAATCAGTCTTACACCTTAATATATATCCAAAGACAAGTCTAGGGAAAAGACCAAAATACCCTTACAATTTCCGGACAGACTTCCCTGCCAACTGCCCAACTTCCGAAGGGCATAACTCACTCATACGAACTCGAAAATGAGCAAACTCAGCGGTGTTGGAAAGAACATTCCACGGAATTTGCAAAAATGACTGGAATTACACCTAACTCATCCTGAGCTAGGAGTTATGACTGTTCAAAGATGGCCAAAAACTCACTTTTTTTCCCATACTTAAACAAATTTTCCAGATCCTTAAAACTCTTTCCAAAAATGAAAATTTCAAATTTTATGCTTTTCCTAGTCATCAACTTGCAAGATGTCACACTTTGGCACTCTGAATACAATAATATTAACTCAATTGTCACTAAATATTTCTATGACATAAATATTTTTGCTAAAAGAAAAATCTATTGCCACTAAATGCCTATTTTTCTATAGTAGGTTGAGGTAAGTATACTTCTTGACGTGGTTTGTTGAAGTTCATTGGGGACTTCTTTGGATTTCAAACATTAATATTGTTGAGTTCTAGATCTTGAATCCAACCATTCAACCGAGCGAAGAAATCATTTGATGGAACTAAAGAAGGTATATCATGTGGTTGAGATAAGTATACTTCTTGACGTGGTTTGTTGAAGTTTATAGGGAACTCATTCAAATTTAGGATATTAAAACGGTTGAGTCCTAAATCTTGATTCAAGTCATTCAACCATGCGAAGAAATCATTTGGTTGAACTAAAGAGGGTAATTCAGGTGGTTGAGATAAGTATATTTATTGAAGTAGTTTCTGGAAGTTCATAGGGAACTCATTTGAATTCAGTTTATTGGAATGATTTCTAGAAACATTTTGAAATGTTCCATTCAACAATGGAACTCAAGAATGTGTGGCAATATGTTTATATGAACCTAATAGAAGGAAGTCAAAAATCTGAACACGAGACTAATAATCCCATGTTCAAAATTTATGCTAGCACCTTATTGTGAGAAAATCTTCTCTCAATCTTTTGTATCACCATAGCAAGAGTTTGAGATTAATACTAAAGATTCCAGTTATTGCTTGTGCCATGTGCTTGGGATCCATGGGTTCGAGTCGTTTGTTGGGATATGTGATGTGACATTGGTTGTGTATAAGAATGAAATTTAGATGGATTTGGTTGCTTTTGTAAGTTATGTTGTTGTTCTCCGGTGAGTCTTTGAACCTCCTAATCAAGTTGTGAGGAAGAGAGGTACAAAAAGCATAAAAGAAATTAAGAAAATAGTCAAAGTAATGCTATTGATAAGATTATTAGGCGAAGAACATAAATTGGATGGATGGATCTTCATGCCACATTTATGGAAGTTGTGCAACAACTTGGTGAAGGTGTTGAAATCGAAGAGGATGGATCTTCATGCCACATTTATGGAAATTGTGCAATAACTAGGTGAAGATGTTGAAATTGAGGAGGATGGATCTTCATGCCACATTTATGGAAGTTGTGCAACAACTTCGTGAAGGTGTTGAAATCGAGGAGGATGGATCTTCATGCCACATGTATGCAAGTTGTGCAACAACTTGGTGAAGGTGTTAAAATCGAGGAGGATGGATCTTCATGCCACATTTATGGAAGTTGTGCAACAACTTGGTAAAGTTATTGAAATCGAGGAGGATGAATCTTCATGCCACATTTATGCAAGTTGTGCAACAACTTGGTGAAGGTGTTGAAATCGAGGAGGATGGATCTTCATGCCAAATTTATGCAAGCTGTGCAACCTTGGTGAAGGTGTCGAAATTGAGGAGAATGGATCTTCATGCCACATTTATGCAAGTTGTGCAACAATTTGGTGAAGGTGTCGAAATCGAGGAGGATGGATCTTCATGCCACATTTATGCAAGCTGTGCAACAAGTTGGTGAAGGTGTTGAAATCGAGAAGGATGGATCTTCATGCCACATTTATGCAAGCTGTGCAACAACTGGGTGAAGGTGTTGAAATCGAGGAGGATGGATCTTCATGCCACATTTATGCAAGTTGTGCAACAACTTGGTGAAGGTGTGGAAATCGAGGAAGAGGGATCTTCATGCCACATTTATGCAAGCTGTACAACAACTTGGTGAAGGTGTTGAAATCGGGGAGGAGGGATCTTCATGCCACATTTATGCAAGCTGTGCAACAACTTGGTGAAGGTGTCGAAATCGAGGAGGAGGGATCTTCATGCCACATTTATGCAAGTTGTGCAACAACTTGGTGAAGGTGTCAAAATCGAGGGGAATGGATCTTCATGCCACATTTATGCAAGCTGTGCAACAATTTGGTGAAGGTGTTGAAATCGAGGAGGATGGATTTTCATGCCACATTTATGCAAGCTGTGCAACAATTTGGTGAAGGTGTCGAAATTGAGGAGGATGGATCTTCATGCCACATTTATGCAAGTTGTGCAACAACTTGGTGAAGGTGTTGAAATCGAGGAGGATGGATTTTCATGCCACATTTATGCAAGCTGTGCAACAATTTGGTGAAGGTGTCGAAATTGAGGAGGATGGATCTTCATGCCACATTTATGCAAGTTGTGCAACAACTTGGTGAAGGTGTCAAAATCAAGGAGGAGGGACTTCATGCCACATTTATGCAAGTTGTGCAACAACTTTGTGAAGGTGTTGAAATTGAGGAGGATGGATCTTCATGCCACATTTATGCAAGTTGTGCAACAACTTGGTGAAGGTGTTGAAATTGAGGAGATTGACAATCCAACTACAGAGGTGATAACATCTAAGCAGTCTTCAACAACAAATCACCCAAGAGTGTATTGTGTAGGTAAATATGATTCTTGAAGCGATTCATAGAATTTCATAGGGAATTTATTTGAATTCTATACATTGGAATGATTTCCATTATCAAGAGAAATGATTAAACATATTGAAATGATGTCCATCGTAATAAGTGTCAATTTGATTTTCTATCATTTTGCCGTTGAAATGGTTGAGTTCTAGATTTTGGATCAAGCCATTCAATCCTGCGAAGAAATCATTTGGTGGAACTAATGAAGGTACTTCAAGTGATTGAGGTAAGTATGTTTCTTGAAATGGTACGTTGAAAAATAACTTATCTATTAGAGAGGATTTCATCTCCTCTATGGTGACATTAATCAAAGGGAAATAATCTGCAAGTGGAAGTGCTTTTTTATTTCTCAATTACAAGTTCTTAAATAGATAAAAGTTATATTAATAACAGAAAACATCAATTACTCCTAATTTTTCTGATCTAAACAACTCCACTAATCTTGTAGCCTAAAGACCAGAAAATAACGTATTTAACTCCTAAACACTAACAACAAACAAACCACTAATGCACAATAAACTAGTAATTGTATATATTTACGTAACTATATAGTTGAATATAAGAAATAAATAAAATCAATTGAAAAAAATATGAAAAAAGACGAATAATAATAATAATAATGTTTGTTTGAGAATTTTTTTGATATAAGCCAGAGGAGCTTCAAAAAGTTATGCATATTTGAGAATTTTTTTACGTAAGATAAGGAAGAAAAAAAGCATGTGTATTAATTTATTTTAAATACAAGGCAAAGAAAATAAGATTTTTTTTAAAGACAACACACACACACACACACATATATATATATATATATATTTGTGCCTCCACGTAAATAGAGTGTGACTCTGAAATTTCTGTCATAGTTTAAAAGGGTATAAGTTGACCAAAGAGATGAATATAGAGATATTTTTAGCAAAATAAGTGTAAACAAGATATTTTTTTAACCTTTTCTCATAGTTCACATGTATTTTAATTTAAATCGTTTTCCTATTGGAATAAGGTAATTAGAGTAGGGTTGCGTATCAGTCGGTTCGGTTTTGAAGTTTATCGGTTCAACTAATCGATTATCGGTTTGTAGCCATCCTAAACCGTTAAGAACCATTAAGATATTGGCTTATCCGTTTATTGGTTATTGATCATTATCGGTTTAACCGTTAAGATTTGACACAAAAAATAAATAATTGAAAATCACTTAGAAACATGATGACAAACCAAATAAACCATGCACATGAGTTGATAAATTGTATCTTGCTAAAAAACAACACTAACACATTGTAGAATAATTGAAAGTTTGAGACTGTCAGAAATAGAAATATGAAACTAAATTCTAAGTCAAGGTTTTTATTAGAGCTGTCAAAACGGGCCAACCCAGCCCTACCCCGCCCAAGCCTCGCGGGCCAAAGAATTTGATGGGCTGGGGTGGGCCGGCCCTTCATTTCAAAGGGCTGTAAAATGGTCAACCCGGCTCAACCCCAGAAGGGTCAAGGGCTGGACCGGGCCGACCCTTTTTTTTATATGTCAAATCAATGTCACAAATAGTAACATTGTTTCAATAATTCTAAGTAAAATCTAGCGATAAATATTTAAAGAAAAAAATAATAATCTCTTAAGTAAATAATATCTGAAAAACAAACTAGTAAACTAAAGAACACTTCTAACTAAAACTTTAGTTAGCAATACATAATTACTTAAAGTATTTTGTTAAATGAAATCAAGAAACTAATTAATTGTTCAAGCCATAAAACATTCTATCACATATAATATAAATAGTGTCTACTATTCAACTCTTATATTCAAAACTAAATAATAAAGAAATTCATGAGGTAAGCTCCTTATAAAAACTCCATAAACACTTATTTAGGTTTTCTATTTTTTTATTCTTATTTTTTAAATATTTATTTTAATTAAAATTAAATAATTTGGCCCATGGGCCGACCCCGGCCCGGCCCCGATCAAGCCTCAAGGGCTAAGGGCCTAATAGGGTTGGGCTTATAAGCCCCAGTTTTAAACGGGCTTGTAAAATACTATCCCAACCCTACCCCAATAACAGGTTGGGTTGGGCCGGCCCCATGGGCAAAACCCTTTATGACGGCTCTAGTTTTTATATACCAAAATGGTATAAATTTAATTTATTAATTTACTATCGGTTAACCCGTTAAGAAAAAACCTCAAACCGTTAAGTACCGCAACCCGATAATAAAAAAAAATCAAAACTGTTAAACCAATAATCCATTATCAATGAACCAATCGCTTTTTTTTTGTTTGGATTATCGGTTTCGGTTCGGTTTTGAACAACCCTAAATTAGACTTTAGAGTTTAGAAAATCTTTTTCTTCTTAGTTGATTATCCTTATATAGAGATGTATGCCAAAGCCCTCAACATAATTTTGTAACAAATCTATGGCGTCTAAAGGAATATTTTCCGTATTATCGAATGATCTCTTCTCGGAAATCCTTTCTTCTCTAAATCTGAAATAAAGAGCGACAACCTGTCTTGTTTCGAAAAAGTGGTATCAGATGATAAAATCATTGAACGATCACAAATTTGTATAAATACAACGTGCAAGCAGAAATTCATGTGCTAAATCTTCTAGAAACTTCTTTAAATTTCACCCTGTTGTCAAATTTGCTACTGACATTTAATAGAGTTTATTTGCTTGTACCAGATTCTAGTATTTTTTATTCTTCGTTCGTAAATCTTGAATCGAGATTATTAACCATTCTGCATTTAAAATATTGCACTATTAATGAGGACTATTTTAGTTGGTTTCCTTGTTTGAAAGAGATATGTTTTAATCGCGTTCATATTTATACCATAACTCTCTCCAAACTTATCTATAAGTGTCCTTCAACCATGTGAAGAGATCATTTAGCGGAACTAAAGAAGGTATTGTAGGTTGTTGAGATAAGTATGCTTCTTGAAGTGGTTCGTTAAATTTCTTAGGGAACTTTTTGAATTTAGTATATCAAAATGGTCAAGTTCCAGATCTTGGTTCCAACCATTTAACCGTGTGAGAAGAAATCATACCGGTTGAATTAAAGAAGGTATTGCAGGTGGTTGAGGTAAGTATTCTTCTTGAAGTGGTTTGTTGAAGTTCATAGGAAGTCATATGAATTTAGTACATTGAAATTGTCGAGTTCTATGTGTTGGTTCTACCCGTTCAACCTGCAAAGAAATCATTCGGTGGAACCAAAGAAGGTACTGCAGGTGGTTGAGGTAAGTATTCTTCTTGAAGTGGTTTGTTGAAGTTCATAGGAGACTCATTCAAATTTAGTACATTGAAATTGTCGAGTTCTGGTGGTTGGTTCCTACCATTCAACCCTGTGAAGAGATCATTCGATTCAACTAAATAAGGGACTACAGGTGGTCACTACAACAAATAATAAATCTTGCAATAATTATTTAGCAGTAATAATATAAGTACCACTTTATTATATTTAGTGTCAATAATATAATAAAGATATTTATAATATTATTGCATTTAGCATACTGAATTCAATAACATTAACTTAATTGTGACTAAATGTTTTTAAGACACAAAATATTTTTGCTAAAAGAAAAATCTGTTGCCACTAATGCCTATTTTGCTATAGTGGGTTGAGGTAAGTATATTTCTTGAAGTGGTTTGTTAAAGTTCATGGGACTAATAGTCCCACGTTCAACATCTGTGCTAACATCTTATTGTGAGAAAATCTTCTCTCAATTTTGTATCACCAGAGCGAGAGTTTGAGTTTGATACTAAAGATTCCAGTTATTGCTTGTGGCATGTGCTTGGGATCCTTGGGTTCCAGTTGGTTGTTGGGATATGTGATGTGATATTGGTTGTGTATAAGGATGAAATTTAGATAAATTTGGTTGATTTTGTAATTTATGTTTTTGTAACTTTGTTTATTGGCGAATCTTTGAATCTCCTAATCAAGTTTTGAGGAAGAGAGGCACAAAAAGCATGAAGGAGATTAACAAAGGAAAAAGTCAAAGTAAGTGCTATTAATAGAATTATTAGGCGAAGATCAGAAATTGGACGGATGGAAGCTGTGCAACAACTTGGTGAAGGTGTTGAAATTGAGGAGATTGGATAGCCAACTATTGAGGTGATAGCATCTAAGAAGTCCTCAACAACAAATCACCTAAGAATGTATTGTTGAGGTAAATATGATTCTTGAAGCGATTCATAGAATTTCATAGGGAATTCATTTGAATTCTGTACATTGGAATGATTTCCATTATCCGAGAAATGATTAAACATATTGAAATGATGTCCACCATAATAAGTGTCAATTTGATTTTCTATCATTTTGCTGTTGAAATGGTTGAGTTCTAGATTTTGGATCAAGCCATTCAATCCTACGAAGAAATCATTTGTTGGAACTAAAGAAGGTATTACAAGTGATTGAGGTAAGTATGTTTCTTGAAATGGTACGTTGGAAAATAACTTATCCATTAGAGAGGATTTCATCTCCTCTATGGTGACACTAATAAAAAAGGAAATAATCTGCAAGTGGAAGTGTTTTTTTATTTCTCAATTACAAGTTCTTAAATAGATAATTTATATTAATAACGGAAATTATCAATTACTCCTAATTTTTCTGATCTAAACAACTCCACTAATCTTGTAGCCTAAAGACCAGAAAATAACGTATTTAACTCCTAAACACTAACAAGAAACAAACCGCTAACGCACAATAAACTAGTAATTGTATATATTTACGTAACTATATAGTTGAATATAAGGAATAAATAAAATCAATTGAAAAAATATATGAAAAAAGACGAATAATAATAATAATAATGTTTGTTTGAGAATTTTTTTTATATAAGCCAGAGGAACTTCAAAAAGTTATGTATATTTGAGAAATTTTTTAATGTAAGATAAGGAAGAAAAAAAGCACGTGTATTAATTTATTTTAAATACAAGGCAAAGAAAATAAGATTTTTTTAAAAACAAAACACACACACACACATATATACATATATATATATATATATTTGTATCTCCATGTAAATAGATTGTGACTCTGAAATTTCTGTCATAGTTTAAGAAGGGTATATAGAGATATTTTTAGCAAAAAAGTTATGTTTTTGTAACTTTGTTTTTTGGCGAATCTTTGAATCTCCTAATCAAGTTTTGAGGAAGAGAGGCACAAAAAGCATGAAGGAGATTAACAAAGGAAAAAAGTCAAAGTAAGTGCTATTAATAAGATTATTAGGCGAAGAACAAAAATTAGATGGATGGATCTTCAATTCTTCATGCCCCATTTATGGAAGTTGTACAAATGGATCTTCATGCCACATTTATGGAAGCTGTACAAATGGATCTTCATGCCACATTTATGGAAGATGTGCAACAACTTGGTGAAGGTGTTGAAATTGAGGAGATCAGCTATCCAACTATTGAGGTGACAACATCTTAGCAGTGCTCAACAACAAATCACCCAGGAGTGTATTGTTGAGCTAAATATGATTCTTGAAGTGATTCATTTAATTTTATAGGTAATTCATTTGAGATTTGTACATTGGAATGATTTCCATTTTCTGTTAAATGATTAAACATATTGAAATGATGTACACCGTAATAAGTGTCAATTTGATTTTCTATCATTTTGTCGTTGAAATGGTCGAGTTCTAGATTTTGGATCAAGCCATTCAATCCTGCAAAGAAATCATTTGGTGGAACTAAAGAAGGTACTACAAGTGATTGAAGTAAGTATGTTTTTTGAAATTGTTGGTCGAAAAATAACTTTTCTATAAGAAAGGATTTCATTTCCCTTGTGGTAACATTAATCAAAGGGAAATGATATGCAAGTGGAAGTGCTCTTTATTTCTCAATTAAAAGTTCTTAAATAGATAAAAAAAAAAAGAAAAAAACTATTAATAACGGAACACGTAAATTACTCCTAATTATTCTGATCTAAACAACTCCATTAATCTTGTAGCCTAGAGACCAAGAAATAACATACTTAACTCCTAAACAATAGCAACAAATAAACCGCTACAGCATATATAAGCTAGTAATTGTATATATTTACGTAACTATATTGTTGAATACAAGGAATAGTAAAATTAATTGAACAAAAAAAGATGGCAAATAATAATAATAATGTGCGTTTGAGAATTTTTTTATATAAGACAAAGAAACTGTAAAAATTTTTGTATTTGAGAAAAAAATAAATATAAAGCAAAAAAAAAAGTACGTGTATAAATTTATTTTAAATACAAGATAAAGAAAATAAGAATATGTTTTTTTTAAAAAAATAAACAAAAAAACATAAATACATAAAAGGCACATGTATATCACAACAACTAATTGAATTGGATTTACCTCCACATTATCACATAAAATGCAAAGAAATATAAATTTTTTGTTTTAGTGTATTAGGAACTTGTTAAAATAGAGCGTGACTCTGAAAGGGTTTAAGTGAACCAAAAAGATGAATATAGGGATATTTTTAGCAAAATAAGTGAAAACAGGATATTTTTTTAACCTTTTCCTATAGTTTAGGGTATTTAAAATCGTTTTCCTATTAGAATAAGGTAAACAGAGTTAGAGTTTAAAACCTTCTTTCTCCATAGTTTTAAGTTGATTATCTTTATGTAGGCCAAAGAGCTCAACATAATTTTATCACAAATCTATGGCGTTTGAAGGAATATTTTCCGCGTTATCGAATGATCTCCTCATCCAAGAAATCTTTTCTTCTCTAAATCTGAAACAGAAAGCAACAACTTCTTTTGTTTCGAAAAGTGGTATCAGATGATAAAATCATTGGATGATAAAAAATTTGTACAAATACAATGTGCAAGTAGATATTCATGTGCTAAATCTTCTAGAAACTTCTTTAAATTTCACCCTGTTGTCAAATTTGCTACTAACAATACTAATTTAACAGAGTTTTATTTGCTTGTACCAGATTCTGGTATTTTTGATTTCGTTCAAAAAACTCGAATCGAGATTATTAACCATTCTGCATTTAAAATGTTGCACTATTAATGAGAACAACTTTAGTTGGTTTCCTAGTTTGAAAGAGACCTGTTTTAATCGCGCTCATATCAATCCTTTAACTCTCTTCAAACTTATTCATAAGTGTCCTTCGATTGTTGAGTTAACTTTGATACGTTGTTACTACCTTTTTCGCATTTCAGTGCCTCATCAAGATCAACTTAGGAAGGTTCTTGTGAATTATGATAATAGATATTTAGAAAAACTAGAAATAAAAGCTCGAAATCTGATGGAGTTTCACTTGTTTAATTCATCATTGTCAGTGGAAGTTGATTTGCGCTCTTGTACTAAGCTACAAATCCTGGAATTAGATTGTCAATACATTCCCATTGGATTTCCTGAAGATTTTTCTTTTGAATTCCCGTGTCTAAAATCTTTATCTCTTCGTTTATTCAAAAATATGGAAAAGATCAATCTTTTGAGTTATGAACTCGAGAATTTGACCTTAAGTGACATGCCTGACTTGGATGAAGCTATCATTGATACTCCCAGTTTACGTTCGTTCAAGCTAATAAACATGGACAAAGTCCCAAGCTGGTGTCCTGTAGTTGGTTCAAGGCTAATGGAAGTTGAGATTGGATTGAAGAATGCTCGAACAACCAATAACTTGCTTGTGTTGAGAGTTTTGGCTGGAAATTTGGGCGGAAATATCTCGTTGTCCTTTGACACAACTGTATTAAAGGTATGTACTAAATTATCTTGGTGTTTACTCGTTATATCTTTGTGTTATTTTTCTTATCTATTTGTTGTTTAATGTGTAATTGTTAATTTGTGTTGAATCACGTTTCATTGTTTATGAAGGAAGTAAAATCTCGTTCGAAAAATCTTTGTAACAACATTGGACCACTTTGTATCAAGCACATGACTTTGGAAGTACTCTCTTAGCTCGTACCAAATATATGTACAATTTCATAGATATATGTAACGAAAATCTTTGAATCGAGTACATCAACAAAATTAGTTCCTACTCATTTCGCAAACTTGAAATGATTTTTTTTTAAAGCTCCCTCGTTAATATTGTTGCTTTAATAATCATTGCTTCATCTGCTCATTTTTACAATAACGTAGCTCATTTCTCCAACTGATCATACAGTAGCTCATTTCTCATTTTTCGAAGGCAAGCCACGTTGGCCTTCGAGTAAGAGTAAATTAAAGAATGCATTTCTACTGGAGAATCAGTTGATGGATTCTGTTAAGGTGGCTTTTAAGAGGGCGTTTGATAAATGGTCGAAAGTAACTCCATTAACTTTCAAAGCGATGGATTCTTATAGATTGGCGGATATTCGGATCGGGTTTTTTGTCAGCAACCATGGAGATGGTAACCCGTTTGATGGACCCATCACCCATGAAGATTTTGGCACACGTGTTTGCACCTCCAACGGGGTTTTTCCACTTAGACGGCGAGGAGAATTGGGTGGTTGATGGCGAGTATTTGAAAGAAGGGATGGTGGATCTTGAATCGGTTGAGGTTCATGAAATCGGGTATTTATTGGGTTTGGATCATTCGTCCGAAAAAGAAGCAATTATGTTTCCGACACTTGAAGATGGAACAAGGAAAGTGGTATATTGATGGGGTATAAATGTTATACGGGTCAAACCCGAATTATAATATGTCAAGTACTATTTACACACACTGTCAAGAGAATGATATTAGTGGATACTCCACTTTTAATTTTTTGCCGAATCACCAATTAAACTCAAATTGGCTAAATTCTTAATTCCAATACAATTATTGTATTTCATTTGGCCATCTTTTCAATTGCAAAATCTAACCAATATTTTGCTCCTCTTAAAACCCTCCGTTCAGCCAATTTCTGGACCAAAATCGGCCCAAATCTCAGCCCAATACATTCCCAATACATACACACAAGATATGTATACGCGTCTTGTTCTTATTCGTCTACATTGCTTATGTTTAACTTCTTGCTTAAAATTTGTCCAGTTAAGAATTGAACTAATAATGTTGATTTTTGTTTACATATTAATCCATGAGGGTGTGAATTTGTGGAATTAGCTTTCCTCCCTAAAGTTTCTCTATTACCATCTATATCTTATTTTGTTTCTTAGTTTGTTATTTTCGTCTAATATCTCATGAATTTGTTGTACATTTGAGTTCACTTTTTTTTATATCATAAACTGATCGATTATGTTTGGCTTGGTTGTTCTAATCACAGTTTGAATTTTTGCATTACGAGTAGGATGAGACCTAATCGCCTCGAGTCATTCCCAAATCCAAGTCCGAAGGGACTAACATACAGACCAGGAGGATGACATACATATATATAAGTGCTGAATATACAGGTGGAAAGGGGCTGATATACAGTCGTATACATCTGATATACACAAGATGTATATACTTCGAAAATGGGCTAAATGGCCCAAAACGTGGCAGCGACCAAATTCCATGGGCAGAGAGGATTTGGTTCATTATTTCCTTTAATTGTCCGATTATTTTTTCTTACAAATTGTTTGTTTTGATTGTTGTGTTAACCTTAACTTTAAATGATTTAATTGAATCCCCTAAAAGATGAACCAATATCTTTTGTGTTGGTTTATTTGATTTTATCAATTCTTGTCTTTAGTTCAATTAAATCTTTGGTCAAATCGTTGCTATTTTTAATTGGTCAAATTATTTCAAGACATCTTTATTTCTAAAATGATTCAAATGCCTTTTTCTTACTTAGTTATTTTGGCTAAAATTTTATTCACTTCCAAATTATTTTAAAAAGTGTATTTGTCAAAAGATTCAATTGTTTTCATTTTCTCAAAAAAAATTAGTCAAATATTTTTAGTCAAGTCGTCGGATAACCGCGTGTTGGCGGCTACTTAAAGTGCTAATACCTTCTTAAAGTAGAAATAAGAACCTTTTACCCATTTTCTCTAAATTTTTAAAGGTTTATCTGTTAGAGTTTTTTTAAAATTAAGTTTTCTTAATTTATTTAAAAAAATTAAGTGACGACTCTTTTTCTAAGTATTTTTCTTAAATTGTTCTATAGGAAGGTAAAATCGCGACATAACAAATATGTCAACAATGCCAAACTTGAAATTTGATCTACGCATGTTATCATCCATACCCTTCTAATTAATTGATGATTGCCCTTATTCTTTCTTCACCCTTGTTAGAAAAAGTATGACAATATCAACCAAGAGCTTTATTTTAACGGAAAACTAAGTCTATGTCCCATAAGAGCAAAATAATTACTAACAAATACCCCATTTACAATTTATACCCCAAAACTATCATGTTGGGAAATGATCTCCTCTACAATTACAATCCTTCCCAAATTCTCCTATTCCCCAATTTTATGTATAAATTTTTAATTAAAAAAACGAAAAGCTACGTGATACAATCTGAGTTCATTTATTTGTAATATTCTCACGTAGAAAACTTAGTTGATATATTATCATAATATTGAAGTAGTATAATTGAGGAACAACCACTATTTCACAAAGCTAATCATCAATCCATAATGTGAAACTTCTAAATCTTCAATGATACCATAACTTATATGACATACTGTTATAGTATCATTGAGGAGCAACTAGACATTCATGAAAATTGCACAAATACTGAATGATACCATCATAGTATATATCTACAATGTGATGGTATCACAAAGGGTTTTGTAAGTCATTCAATGGTAGATGAATGATACTATCACAATATATTCATATATTATCATGATATTAAAATGATATAATTGAGGAATAACCATTATTTCAACAAGTCAATCATCAATCCTTAATGAGGGACCTTTGAAATCTTTAATGATACCATAACAATTTATTGTATAACATAAAATTGCACAAATAATGAATGATACCGTCATAGTGTGTGTATATATATATATATACACACACACTGTGATAGTATCATAAAGGTTTTTCTAAGTCATTCGATGGTACATGAATGATACTACCACAATATATTTATATATTATCATGATATTGAAATTATATAATTGAGGAACAACCATTGTTTCACCAAATCAATCCTCAATCCTTAGTGAGACACTTCTGAAATTCTCAATGATACCATAACAAACATTTAGGGAAGAATTACACAAATACTGAATGATACCATCATAGTGTGTGTATATATATATATATATATATATATATATATATTGTAATGATATCATAAAGGCGAATTGGGCCTAGCTAGGAAGGGGACATACTCTGTAATAACTTTGGTAAAATGGACATTTAGGGAGTTACTTAAGGGTGGACTATGGGATGGTAATTAGTTTGTATTTGTGGCCAATTAGTGTAGTTTTCCCTTTCTTTTAGAAAAAATGGTTTGAGGCTTAAAGACTCTTTTATTTCCAAAACAATTTTGTACACAATCTGGCCCAATAAAGAGACCTAGCCATTAAAGAAAATAGAAAAAACAATATAAAATAAAACCTAAAGAGAAAAGGAAATATCTAGATGAAGAGGTGCCGTCAATTGCCTTCATCGGAGGATAATGAAGAGGCATCGTCAATCGCCTTCATCGGAGGAAGATGAAGAGGCGTTGTCAATCCCCTTCATCGAAGGAAGATGAAGAGGCGTTGTCAATCGCCTTCATCGGAGGACGATGAAGAGATGCCGTCAATCGCCTTCATTGGAGAAAGATGAAGAGGCGCCGTCAATCGCCTTCATCGGAGGAAGTTGAAGAGGCGCCGTCAATCCTTCATCGGAGGAAGATGAAGAGGCGCCGTCAATCGCCTTCATCGGAGGAAGATGAAGGGGCACCATCAATCGCCTTCATCTTTATCCAATTAAACTCCTCCACAACGCTATGTTACCTCGAACAGAAAAGAATCTTACATTGAACAAGTCATATATAAGCTTCATGAGGTGACGCTGTTTAACTACATCTTTCAAGCTAAGTATTTCTATCTTTCCTGAACCTTCATCTTCATTCTCTTGAAATACTTAGATCTAGTCTTATAAGTTAAATTTCTTGCATAGATTCTTATCCATGAATATGTTCACCGCAAAGATCGATCTTCTTGATCTCAGAAGCTTATGATAGGGATTCTGCAAAAGAAATCTCAGGTAAAATCAATTTTGCATTTATAGATCTGAACTCTATGGATTGAAATCCAATTTTTCTCTAATACCACCATCAAAACTCAAATTCACAAAAAGATTACTTATTTTAGTGAGGTTATGTTTAGATCTGGTACTCCTCCGCATGTCTGTTTGAACAAAAGAAAACTTTAGTTCATCGACCAGTTCTGTCACTCCCCGAGCCTATATCCTGGGTGTGGCTGACAGTCGAAAATCATTACTGGCCCCAAGTAAATCCTTGGTCTGTAACATCCGGCAATGTGAAATAATTGAAGAGGCTTAGAATTGGAAATTTTCATTTTTGGAAAGAATTTTAAATATCTGGAAAATTGACTAAGTATGGGAAAAAAGTGATTCTGGCCAACTTTGAACAGCCATAACTCCTAGCTCAGGATGATTTAGGTGTAGTTCCAGTTATGGTTGCGAAGCTCGTGGAATGATCTTTCCAACACCACAAAATTTGCTCGATTCCGAGTTTGTATGAGTGAGTTATGCCCTTTGGAAGTTGGGCAGTTGGCACGGAAGTGAAATCCATCCGGAAATTTCACGGGCATTTTGGTCTTTTCACTAACCAATTCTTTTGGGTTATATGGTTGTGTTAGGCTGATTTATGGATCATTTGTTATCATTTTAAAAGAGTGAGAGTGAGAATTAGGGTTCTTGAGGGAATATGAGAAGAAGAGGAGAAAAGAGAAGAAGAAGCTAAGATTCATCAAGATCGTCGTGGATTTCGTCGGGGGTGATCCCTATTAAGGTATGTGAGTTCTTAGTGTTGGGTTGATCCTTTCCCCCACACACCAAACTCATTTTTATTATTCATAAAATATTGGATATGTTGTTGAAGTTGTTTGGTTGTGTTGTTGATGTTGTTGATTGTGTTGTTGAAGTCCCTTGTTGATTTGGGCATGTTTCCGGTTGTGTTGTGGGTTGAAATCTATTGTATGTTGAGGGATTTATGATTCTAAATGTTTGGAGTTGGAAACCTTGAAGTTAAGGAGGTTTAGAGTTGGAAAAATGAAGGAGAAGAGTCGGATTTTTGGGGGAAAGGCTGGGGCGTCGCGCCAGCCAGCGCGCCCCAACAGGGGTTCTGATGTTTTACCCTTGGCATGGCACGTCTCTCAGAGCGTCAGCAGGCCCTTTCTGAGCTTCAAGGGCTGGCGCTCCGCGCGTTGCAGAGCGCCAAGGATGCCAAGTTCCCCCATTCTTTTCACACTTTCTCATGCATGTTACTAGGTATTATACCTATGTTTCATAGTTGTTTCTGACACTCCAAAGTACGTCTAAACATCAAGAATCCCTCCATAACATGTGATCAAGCACCTTGAATTCATAATTCCAATTCAAGGAAAGTTAGTTTCCAAGTCAAGTGAAGTTAGAAGTCAAGCTTAGAAGTTAAGTAAGTCAAAGCAAGTCTTTAAGGTTCTCCAAGAGTCTTCATTGAACGTTATAACTTCTTTTTAAGGCTAGAGTTCCAAATTAAGTATAGAGTTTCAAGTTGAGTAAAGAGCATAGAGTTCAAAGTTAAGTATAGAGTTTCAAGTTGAGTAAAGAGCATAGAGTTCCAAGATAAGTATAGAGTTTCAAGTCGAGTAAAGGGTATCGAGTTTTCAATTAAGTCAAGAGTTTCGAGTTAAGTCAAGAGTCAATAGTTGAGTTCATTTCTCAAAAGTTATTAGGGAACTAAGTATTTCCCAAAGAAGTTTATAAATGTTTTCACATTTAAGATGAGAGGAAACTGAGATTTCTAAAAGAGTTTTTAGAAGTTTAAGTACTATCTCTTTTTAAGAAAAGATGAGTTTTGCGGAAGAGTTTCTAAAACATGATTAGTATGACAAATTGAGTATGTCATCAATGTTTAAACAGTATGGTCTCTAGATATACCATCAATGTTTAAGCAGTTTGAATATCCCGAGTCATCAATGATCATATTAAAAAAATATGGTTTTGATTTGTTCTTTTTAGAAAGAGTTTTCAAGAGCCTTTTTGGCTAGTTTTGAATAATTATCTCAACTAAAGCAAGATGTGTTTAAAACACTAATGAGCTAAAGTATTTTTGGGAGTAGTCTTGAGCACCGAATTGGGGGAGCATTCAAATAACTCACAGCCCCCATAGAACCATGTAGCCAAACATGGGATTTGACGGGTCATACTTTTTAGATGATCACGTAAAATTAAGCTACTGGATCCACTTAGTAAAGTTAGCTTCCTATATCACGGCAAGGTATAGGATGGTCCTTGGGCAACGTGAGGTAAAACGTTGTATCACTACTTAAGCAAGTAGTGGTGGTTATCGGTTAGAGAACTCCCACAGTAGAAAGAGCTTGGTTCCTCGAAAAGTTCTGCTTAGTATGGATGGGGGTATGGGACTTCATTCATGCATTGCACAAGTAGACTTTGAGAGGAAGCATGGTATTTTTATGATATTATAAATATGATTTTTACGTCTTGTTTTAAATAGTTTTACAAGCTTTATATATTGCATGTGTCTTATTGCTTTATATATTGAGTTCAGTTATTCATGAGTCGAACAGAGCCAAGGTAAGAGTTCCTTTTTACTCTTTTCAAGCTTAAGTTATTTGTTTAGCGGTCCAGGTCGCATACTCGTACATTCTATGTACTGATGCCAGTTGGCCTGCATCTTATTATGATGCAGACGCAGGTACCCAGGATCAGCATCCAACTCGCCGTTGATCCAGTTGAGCACTCCAGAGTCAGTGGTGAGCCTCTTTGCATTCCAGAGGACTCGGTCATTTTGTTTTTTTCTTGGTTTTGCTTGTTGAGGATGTTGCGGGGTCTGTCCCAACATCCATCTCAGTATTTTAGAGGCTTCATAGACAGTTAATCAGTTATTTTTGAGTCGCTCATCTATGTATATATGTAATATTCTATTTTGAGACTCGAGTTGCCTTTTTGGCCAGTTTTTATCAGTTGGTTGTTTTAAAACTTTTCTTTGGATTGGTTACCTTGTTGAGTTAAGTTTCCGCTGAGTTAAGGAAGCCAGGCCAAATGTGTCAAGCCCCGAGTCTTCACCCTGGGCAGAACCGACACTCGGAGACCATTGCTGGCCCCAAGCGAACCCTTGGCCTGTCATTCTTAACTTAGCGGAAACCTAACTCAACAGAATAACTTCATGCAAAGCAAAGTCATAAGACAACTTAACTGATACAAATCTGGCCAACAAGGCACCTCGGGTCTTAAAATAGAATATTTACATATATACATAGATAAGAGACTCAAAACTAACTGACTGACTGTCTATGAAGCCTCTAATATACTGAGATGGATGTTGGGACTGACCCCGCAACACCCTAATAGAACAAAACTAAGAACACAAAATAATTGAGTCCTCCGGAAAGCAAGGAGGCTCACCACTGACTCTGGAGGGCTTAGCTGGATCAACGACGTGCAGGATGCTGATCTGGGGTACCTGTATCTGCATCGTCATAAGATGCAGGCCAACTGTCATCAATACATGGAATGTACGAGTATGCGAGCTGGAAACTAAGCAACAAAGGCTAAAAGGAAATCTGGAAGAACTGAAAAGCTTACCTGGCTCAACTCAACCTGACTGACTTCTTTCAATATAAGGCAATTTAAAACAAGAGCGATATAAAGAAGACTGTTTTAAAACATGCTATAAACTCTTTATGTATACAAAGATACAATAAGCCTGAAATGTATATAGAAATACAATGAACTGATGTATATAAAAATACAATAACTTCTGGGTATGATAATATAATAACTGCTGTGGGAGTTTCTCTAACCGACAACCATCACATGAGAGCTATAGTGATGATACATCAATCGACCTCACGCTGCCAGAGCATCTTATACCCGGCCAAAGGTATAAGACCTGAACTGCCTAATGGATCCACTAGTCTAATCTGAAAAGGATTCATCTAAAAAGTATGATCCTTTTCTACCCATGGTGGCTAACATGGTTCTATGGGGGCTATGGGTTCTTTGAACGGTCCCCCAATTCGGTGCTCGATACTACTCCCAAAAATGTACTGGCTCTTATGTTTTTAAAACATATTTATTCCTACTGATATGAGATAATTACTCAAAAACTAGCCCAAAGGCTCTTTTGGAAATCTCAGTTTCCAACCTTGTTTAAATGTAGAAACATTTCTTTAAAACTTCTTTGGGAATACATAGTTCCCTAATAACTTTGAGAAATGACTCAACTTGGAACTCTTGACTCTTTACTCTTTACTTGACTTGCAACTTGAGCCTTAGAACGAAGTGAAAACGTTTTATAAAGACTCTTGACAACTTTGAAAACTCACTTGAACTAACTTCTTAACTTTGCTTGACTTGACTCTAACTTCTCTTTAACTTGATCCTAACTCGCCTTGAATTGGATTATGGATTCAAGACATATAATCGCATGTTTATAGATGAGTTCGGGTGGTTTAGAAACATTTTGGCGTGTTGGAAACAACTAGGGAACATAGGTATAACACTTAGGAACATGCATGAGAAAGCATGGAAAGAATAGGAAAACTTGGCGCTCTGAGAGGCGCGGAGCGCCAGACCCAAAACTTCAGAGAATGCCTGCTGGCGTACTGAGAGGCGCGCTGCCCCAAGGGGAAAACCTCAGAGCTCCTTTTGGGGCGCGTTGGTAGGCGCGACGTGCCGACCCTTTGCCCAGAAAACTCGACTTTTCTCCCTCTTTTCTTCAACTCTAAACCACCCTAACTTCAAGGGTTCCAATCCCAACCACTAAGGATCATAAATTCCCTCAACATACAATAGATTATAACTCAAATACAAAACCCAATCATGTCCCACAACCAACAATAACTTCAACAACACAACTAACAACTAACAACTTCAACAACTTCAACAACTTCAACAACAATTCCAATCTTTTCTCAAGTCATAAAATGGGCTTGGTGTGTGGGGGAAAGGATCAACCCACACAAAGAACTCACATACCTTGATAGCGATCACCCCCGACGATTTCCACGACGGAACCTTGACGGAAACTAGTTGATCTCTTCTTTCTTCTCTTCTTCTTCCCCTTCTTCTCTTCTTCTTCTCTTCTTCTTCTCAAGTCCTAGCTTTTACTCTTTTAAAATGGGACAAAATGATCCAAATATCAGCCCTATACAACAATATAATCCCAAAAGAAGTGGCTAGGGAAAAGACCAAAATGCCCTTAAAATTCCGGACGGATTCCCTGCCAACTTCACAACCTTCAAAGGCCATAACTCGCTCATACGAACTCGGAATCAAGAAAACTCGGTGGCATTGGAAAGATCATTCCACAAGATTCACAACCATAACTGGAAATACTCCTAACTCATCCTGAGCTAGGAGTTATGACTGCTCTAAGTTGGCCAAAAACTCACTGATTTCCACACTTAGCCAAATTTTCCAGATATTTAAATTTTTCCAAAAATGACTATTTCCAATTTTCAAGCTTTTTCATAGTTATTTCAAATTGCCGGATGTTACAAAGGGTTCGCTTGGGGCCAGCAATGATCTCCGAGTGTCGGTCCCGCCCAGGGTGTAGGCTCGGGGCGTGACAAACTTGGTATCAGGGCCCAGAGTTCAAGAGTTCTAGGGAGTCTATGAAGCCGTGTCTGTAGAGTCCTAGTTATCGGTGTGAAGCGCGCTACATCTATAATTGGGAGGCTGCAACATTTAGGAACTATCTCACTTCTTTCACATTCATCTCGTGCGTTAGAGTTTATCTCTAAAAAGTTTCTTTCTAATTCGTGCTGCGCATGTTTCAAAGGATCATGCCTCCACGAAGAGCAGTCAGAGTTCGTCCAACTATGAAGAGTGTTGAGGAACAAGAGTTACCAAGTGCCCTAGAAATGCAAACCCAAGAAGAGATCAAATATGCTGATTTTCGTGAAGCTATCTGGATGTTAAGTCAAGTTGCGACCTATCAAGTTGGGCAGAGAGATAATCGACACGAAGTGGTTGATGCTTCAAGGATCCATGAACTCTTAAGGATGAACCCACCAAGCTTCACAGGTTCAAGTGTCACTGAGAATCCGGAGAATTTCATTGAGGAGCTTAAAAGGGTATTTGATGTGATGCATGTTGCTTAGTCGGAGAGGGTGGAGCTAACTGCATACCAATTGAAGGGTGTCGCTAGAATCTGGTTTGATCAATGGAAAAAGAATAGGGCTGAGGATGCACCAATAGTGAGTTGGGTTGTGTTTGAGAGTGCTCTCATGGGGCGTTTCTTTCCTCGTGAGTTGCGAGAGGCAAAGATCAAAGAGTTTCTCACCCTTAATCCGTAGTTTCGAAGGGTTGTATCTGTCACTTAGTCCGAGTTAATGACTCTAGTGTTGAGATACCTCCTTTTCAGTCAATTCCTATAGTAAGAGAGTTTCTAGAAGTTTTTCTTGATGATCTACCCAAAATTCCTCCTGAGAGAGAAATAGATTTCGGCATAGACATCATTCCAGATATTTGTCCTATCTCTTTTTCGCCTTATAGAATGGCACTAGCAGAGTTGAAAGAGTTGAAAGAGTAGTTAAAGGGATCTGCTAGATAAGGGTTTTAATTGACCAAGTTGACTCGGAAGAACAACGAATTTTCAACGGTCTGAAGCTTGTGAGGAAGACTTTCAGGAATGGAAAGAGGAGTTGACTACCGCCCAATTATGATATTTGGTTCTTGAGTACATATTGAGTATTTGAATCTAAAAATGAATTTGAGAATAATAGTCGAGTTTAGACGAATCGGGGTGTAATGTGATGAGCTAGAGTTGGCTGTTGTAGTTTTTGCTTCGAAGATATGGTGTCATTATTGTATGATGTTCATGTGGGTGTGTTCATTTAAAATGATCTTAGTCTCAGATAGAGAGAGAGTGGTTAAAGCACTCAAATATGATGACATGAGTTTACTTTATCACCCTGGTAAGGTTAATGTTGTTACTGATTCTTTAAGCAAAGTTGTCTTTGGGTAGCACCGCCCATATTGGAGGAGGAAAGAGAGAGTTAGCAAATAGATGTGCACAGACTTGCACCCCCGGGGTCAGACTTAGAGATTCCGCAGAAGGAGGAATAGAAGTGAAAGAGAAACAAGATCAAGATCCCATTTTGCTTGAGTTGAAGGCAAATGTTCATAGGCAGTGATGGCTTTTGAACAAGGGGGAGATGGTGTTTTGAGGTATCAAGGTGGATTGTGGAATTGATTTCAAAGATAATTGAGATGATTACCTATCTTGCATGGAGTTGCTTACAACGATAGTTACGATTCTAGCATCCATATGGCTCGTTATGAGGCTCTTTATGGGTGGAGATGTAGATCTCTTTTTGGATGGTTTGAAGTTAGTAAAGCAGGGTTGATAGATCCAGAGTTAGTTCATCAAGCTATGGAGAAGGTGAAAGTGATTCAAGAGGGGTTGAAAACGGCACAGAGTCATCAAAAGTCCTTCACTGATGTTAGGAGAAGGGCGTTAGAGTTTGAAATAAAAGATTGGGTATGCTTGAAAGTTTCAACCATGAAAGGAGTCATGAAGAGGTTCCTGTTTAGATTTTAGATCGCCCAGTTCGCAAGTTGAGAACAAAAGAAGTAGCCTCAGTCAAAGTCCTTTAGAGGAACCAATTTGTTGAGAAAGCTACTTGGGAAGCCGAAGAGGACATGAAGAAGAGATATCCACATCTCTTTGAATTAGGAGGAAGTGTAGATCAAGGTACTAATTTACTTCTTAGTGCTCTTTGAATTATAGTGAGCATGTAGTTGTTGTTGGTATTTGCATGGTTGCTTGTTGGGTGTTTGAGTTTGATTTACACCCTTAGCCTAGTAAGAAGTCATCTCATTTGAGGACGAAAGTTCCCAAGGGGGAGATATTGTAACATCCGGCAATGTGAAATAATTGAAGAGGCTTAGAATTGGAAATTTTCATTTTTGGAAAGAATTTTAAAGAACTGGAAAATTGACCAAGTATGGGAAAAAAGTGAGTTTTTAGCCAACTTTGAACAGCCATAACTCCTAGATCAGGATGATTTAGGTGTATTTCCAGTTATGGTTGTGAATTTCGTGGAATGATCTTTCCAACGCCACCAAGTTTACTCGATTCCGAGTTCGTATGAGTGAGTTATGCCCTTTGGAAGTTGGGCAGTTGGCACGGAAGTGAAGTCCATCCGGAAATTTTAAGGGCATTTTGGTCTTTTCACTAACCAATTCTTTTGGGTTATATGGTTGTGTTAGGCTGATTTATGGATCATTTGGTCTCATTTTAAAAGAGTGAGAGTGAGAGTGAGAGTTAGGGTTCTTGAGGGAAGAGGAGAAGAAGAGGAGAAAAGAGAAGAAGAAGCTAAGATTCGTCAAGATCGTCGTGGATTTCATCGGGGGTGATCCCTATTAAGGTATGTGAGTTCTTAGTGTTGGGTTGATCCTTTCCCCCACACACCAAACTCATTTTTATTATTGATAAAAGATTGGATTTGTTGTTGAAGTTGTTTGGTTGTGTTGTTGATGTTTTTGATTGTGTTGTTGAAGTCCCTTGTTGATTTGGGCATGTTTCCGGTTGTGTTGTGGGTTGAAATCTATTGTATGTTGAGGGATTTATGATTCTAAATGTTTGGGGTTGGAAACCTTGAAGTTAAGGAGGTTTAGAGTTGGAAAAATGAAGGAAAAGAGTTGGATTTTTGGGGGAAAAGGCTGGGGCGTCGCGCCAGCCAGCGCGCCCCAACAGGGGTTCTGATGTTTTACCCCTGGCGTGGCACGTCTCTCAGAGCGCCAGCAGGCCCTTTCTGAGCTTCAAGGGATGGTGCTCCGCGCGTTGCAGAGCGCCAAGGACGCCAAGTTACCCCATTCTTTTCACACTTTCTCATGCATGTTACTAGGTATTATACCTATGTTTCATAGTTGTTTCTGACACTCCAAAGTACGTCTAAACATCAAGAATCCCTCCATAACATGTGATAAAACACCTTGAATTCATAATTCCAATTCAAGGAAAGTTAGTTTCCAAGTCAAGTGAAGTTAGAAGTCAAGCTTAGAAGTTAAGTAAGTCAAAGCAAGTCTTTAAGGTTCTCCAAGAGTCTTCATTGAACGTTATAACTTCTTTTTAAGGCTAGCGTTCCAAGTTAAGTATAGAGTTTCAAGTTGAGTAAAGAGCATAGAGTTCCAAGTTAAGTATAGAGTTTCAAGTTGAGTAAAGAGCATAGAGTTCCAAGATAAGTATAGAGTTTCAAGTCGAGTAAAGGATATCGAGTTTTCAATTAAGTCAAGAGTTTCGAGTTAAGTCAAGAGTCAAGAGTTGAGTTCATTTCTCAAAAGTTATTAGGGAACTAAGTATTTCCCAAAGAAGTTTATAAATGTTTTCACATTTAAGATAAGAGGAAACTGAGATTTCCAATAGAGTTTTGAGAAGTTTGAGTACTATCTCTTTTTAAGAAAAGATGAGTTTTGCGGAAGAGTTTCTAAAACATGATTAGTATGACAAATCGAGTATGTCATCAATGTTTAAACAATATGGTCTCTAGATATACCATCAATGTTTAAGCAGTATGAATATCCCGAGTCATCAATGATCATATTAAAAAAATATGGTTTTGATTTGTTCTTTTTAGAAAGAGTTTTCAAGAGCCTTTTTTGCTAGTTTTGAGTAATTATCTTAACTAAAGCAAGATGTGTTTAAAACACTAATGAGCTAAAGTATTTTTGAGAGTAGTCTTGAGCACCGAATTGGGGGAGCGTTCAAAGAACTCACAGCCCCTATAGAACCATGTAGCCAAACATGGGATTTGACGGGTCATACTTTTTAGATGATCACATAAAATTAAGCTAGTGGATCCACTTAGTAAAATTAGCTTCCTATATCACGGCAAGGTATAGGATGGTCCTTGGGCAACGGGAGGTAAAACGTTGTATCACTAGTTAAACATGTAGTGGTGGTTATCGGTTAGAGAACTCCCACAGTAGAAAGAGCTTGGTTCCTCGAAAAGTTATGCTTAGTATGGATGGGGGTATGGGACTTCATTCATGCATTGCACAAGTAGACTTTGAGAGGAAGCATGGTATTTTTATGATATTATAAATATGATTTTTACATCATGTTTTAAATAGTTTTACAAGTTTTATATATTGCATGTGTCTTATTGCTTTATATATTGAGTTCAGTTATTCATGAGTCGAACATAGCCAAGGTAAGAGTTCCTTTTTACTCTTTTCAAGCTTAAGTTATTTGTTTAGAAGTTCAGGTCGCATACTCGTATATTCCATGTACTGATGCCAGTTGGCCTGCATCTTATTATGATGCAGACGCAGGTACCCAGGATCAACATCCAGCAAGCCGTTGATCCAGTTGAGCTCTCCAGAGTCAGTGGTGAGCCTCTTTGCATTCCGGAGGACTCGGTCATTCTATTTTTTTCTTGGTTTTGCTTGTTGAGGATGTTGCGGGGTCTGTCCCAACATCCATCTCAGTATTTTAGAGGCTTCATAGATAGTCAGTCAGTTAGTTTTGAGTCTCTCATCTATGTATATATGTAATATTCTATTTTGAGACTCAAGTTGCCTTTTTGGCCAGTTTTTATCAGTTGGGTTGTTTTATGACCTTTCATTGCATGAAGTTATTCTGTTGAGTTAGGTTTCCACTGAGTTAAGAAAGCCAGGCCAAGGGTTCGCTTGGGGCCAGCAATGGTCTCCGAGTGTCGGTCCCGCTCAGGGTGTAGGCTTGGAGCGTGACATGGTCTGACATACTACTGAACGGAAGGCTAAACACTTATGTGGAAACTTTAAAAGTGATAAACATTCACACATCTGAACATGTTTTATGAAAAATCTTAAATATATGTATGAATCATCATAATAATAATGTTTAAAATATCTGAAGATCAAGATATAAGTGACTCGCTAACTTGTGTATGAAGCCTCTGCTGAACTAAGATAGGTTATGGGACAAGATCCACGACTATCTGAATAATAAATTAGAATGTCTACTAAATGATGAAATAAATAACTGATCTGGAGCCCTCCGATAGGAGCGAAGTCTCACCAAAATCTGATGGAGAGGATCTCAGTGAAGCATCTGCTATCGATCATGAGTTTATGTATTTGTATCATTAGAAGATGTAGCACCAAATGGCGTTAGAACATGAAATGTACGATATGTAAAATAGTTGAATGAAACACTTGTTAGACTAAACATACATAATTGAGGAACAACTCAGAGAAAGAATGAATATTGGATAATTGTGTAAAGTAAAGCATGCCAATGCATTGAAAACAATAAAGCCTTACAACTTAGATATATGCACTGATATCAAATGCTAAAATAGTATACTTTACTTTTCTTGGGAGTTTCTCTAACTGGCAACCATCAGTATTAGCCTCATGATGATACAACGTCTTGCCCACATTGCCAGAGTCATCCAACACTTTGTCAGGGTAAAGGACGAATTGAACTAATGGATCCAATAACTAGGCCCTTACCAGGGACTTTATGATGAGTTACCCAAATCAATGACACAATCTTATCCTACGCTAGATGCTCAATTATGGGGTTTGGGTTATCTAAGCCCTTACTCAACTCGATTGTCATGCCCCGAGCCTACACCCTGGACGTGGCCGGCACTTGAAGACCTTTGCTGGCCCCAAGAGAACCCTTGGCCTGGCTTCTTAACTCAACAAAAACCTAACTCAACTGAATAACTCCATGCAATGCAAGGAAATAAAAAAACATAACTGATAAAAATCTGGCCAAAAAGGCAACTCGAGTGTCAAAATAGAATATTTACATAAATACATAACTGAGAGACTCAATACTAACTGACTGACTGTCTATGAAGCCTCTATAATACTGTGATGGATGTTGGGACAAACCCCGCAACATCCTAACAAAACAAAACTCGAAACACAAAATAACAGAGTCCTCTGGAATGCAAGGAGGCTCACCACTGACTCTGGAATGCTCAACTGGATCAACGGCGTATCGGGTGCTGATCTTGGGTACCTGGGTCTGCATTATCATAAGATGCAGGCCAACTGGCATCAGTACATTGAATGTACGAGTATGCAAACTGGAAAGCTAAGCAACATAGGCTAGAAGGAAATCTGGAAGAAACTGAATAACTTACCTGGCTTAATTCAACTCAACCTGACTGACTCATTTCAATATAATGCAATTTAAAACAAGTGCAATATAAAGAAAAACTGTTTAAAACCTACTATAAACTCTGTGTGTATACAAAGATACAATAAGCCTGAGATGTATATAGAAATAAAAATGAACTGATGTATATAAAAGTACAATACTTTCTGTGTATAAAAATACAATAACTGCTGTGGGAGTTTCTCTAACCGACAACCATCACATAAGAGCTGTAGTGATGATACAACGATCGACCTCACGCTGCCAGAGCATCCTATACCCGGCCAAAGGTATAAGACCTGAACTGCCTAATGGATCCACTAGTCTACCCATGGTGGCTAACATGGTTCTATGGGGGCTGTGGGTTCCTTGAACGCTCCCCCAACTCGGTGCTCGATACTACTCCCAAAAAAATGTACTGGCTCTTATGTTTTTTAAACATATTTCTTCCTACTGATTTGAGATAATTACTCAAAAACTTAGCTCAAAGGCTATCTTGGAAATCTCAGTTTCCTCTTTTGCTTAATTTAGAAAGCGATAACTCTTTTTCTGAAAAAAAAACTAGCCCGAAGGCTCTTTGGAGATCTCAGTTCCAAAGCTTGTTTAAATGTGAAAACATTTATAAAATTCTTTGGGAATACATAATCCCTATATACTTCTTTGAAGAAAAGAACTTCAAACCTTAGCTTTACTTTTTAAAACAACCTCGTTCTTTTGTTTGAGATAATTACTCAATGCTTAGCCGAAAGGCTCTTTTGGAAAACATGGTTCCCCTCTTACTTAAAATGTAAAAACATTTATAAACTCTTAGGGAATACTTAGTTCCCTTATAACTTTTGAGAAATGAACTCAACTTTATACTCTTGACTTAACTTGAACCTCTATACTCTTTGCTTGGCTGGAAACTCTATACTCTTTGCTTGATTGGAAACTCTATACTCTTTGCTTGACTTGAAACTTGAGCCTTAAAATGAAGTTAAAACGTTCATTAAAGACTCTTGAAAAACTTTAGAGACTTGCTTGACTTACTTCTTAACTTCTAAGCTTGGCTCTAACTTCACTTGACTTCTAACTTCACTTGACTTGGAAACTAACTCTCCTTGAATTTGATTATGGATTCAAGGTATTTGATCACATGTTATGGACGAGTTCTTGACGTTTAAATGTACCTTGGGGTGTTGGAAACAACTAGGGAACATAGGTACAATACCTAGGAACATGCATGAAAAAGTGGGGAAGGAATGGGAAGACTTGGCGCTCTGAGAGGCGCGGAGCGCCAGACCTCAAAGGTCAGAAACGTCTGGTTGGGGCGACGCCCCAAGGGCTGGACCTCAGAGTCCCTTTTGGGGTGCGCTGGCTGGCGCGACGCCCCAACCCTTTCCCCGAAAACTTGACTTTTCTCCTTCATTTTTCCAACTCTAAACCTCTCTTACCTTCAATAGTTTCAACCCCAAACACTAAGGATCATAAAATCACTCAACATACTAGAGATTCAACTCAAAAACACAACCCAATCATGTCTCAAATCATCAAGAACTTCAACAACACAATCAACAACATCAACACCACCACCAACAACTTCAACAACACAACCAATCTTTTTCTCATAAATAAAATGAGCTTGGCGTGTGGGGGAAAGAACCAACCCAACACTATGGACTCACATACCTTAATAGGGATCACCCCCGACGATATCCACGATGATCTCTACGAAGCCTTGCTTGACCTTCTCATTTTCCTCTTCTTCTCCTCTTCACTCTCAAACCCTTACTTTCACTCTTTAAAAATGAGAAAAAATCAGTCTAACACACTCATATATATCCAAAAGAAAAGGCTAGGGAAAAGACCAAAATGCCCTTACAAATTTCCGGACGGATTCCCTGCCAACTGCCCAACTTCCAAAGGGCATAACTCACTCATACAAACTCGGAATCGTGCAAACTCGGCGGCGTTGGAAAGATCATTCCACGAGATTCGCAAACATAACTTGAAATACACCTAAATCATCCTGAGCTAGGAGTTATAAATGTTTAAAGTTGGCCAAAAACTGACTTTTTCCCATACTTAGCCAAATTTCCTGATTTTTAAAACTCTTTCCAAAAATGAAAAATTTCCAATTCTAAGCCTCTTCAATTATTTCACATTGCCGGATGTTACATTGATGCTCAATACTACTTCCAAATCTTCTGATTCTGTCTAACTACATCAATGAAAGACTCATTCTCAGTCCATAATTTAAGAAATTTGAAAGGTTTCTTATGCCTTCCCCCTTGCTTCAAGAGTTGAGAACATAGGACCATGATCTGAATTAATTCTTACTAAATGTTCCACCTCCAGGTGATCAAATCATCCTTGCAACCCCTGATTAGTGATCAATCTATCCAACCTTTCAAATATTCAATCATTCTCAGATCCATCGTTCCACCATGTAAATGGACTTTCTTTGAATTGTATTTTTTGCTAAGTCACAAGAAGAAATGCAATTTTCAAGATCTTCATGTTCAGAGTCAAGCGCAGGTAAACCTCCAATTTTCTCGTCCGAATTTAGAAGTACATTAGAATCCCCCAATTTTCTATTTGAACTGGTTTGGGAACGACCATGATTAGGGGTGCTCATGGGTCGGTTTGACTCGATTATTGGCCAAAATCAAAACGAAATCAACTTAATCGGTTCTTGAATTATCAAAATCAAACCAAATATAATATACATATATTGGTTTGATTTTATCGATTTTGGTTCGGTTTGATTCAATTATTAACCATACACAAAAAATCTTTAAAAAAAGATTCATTCATAAGAGAGAAAAAAGACAACAATTCATTCAAAGCGAAAAATAGTTAGAACGACTAACACTTCATAACTTTCGATCACTGAATTTACTGTGAATAAAACTTCAAAATTCACCATTTTGGCCTAGAAGGAAGAGACATTGACATTCTTAGTTCCACAAAAAATTATCATAGACACTTATATACATGAAACAAGTAGATAAATGTTCTCGTTTTGGACGTTTTTGCTTTCATAAAAATTATAAATAAATTTTGATGAAAACATATAGTATAAGATATTTAAAATTGTTTATAAAAATATATAATATACTATGCATGTATAATAATAAAATATATGTATATAATTTATCGCTTCGGTTCAGTTATTTCTTCAGTTTTTATTAACAAAATCAAAACCATAAAACCAAACCAAATATTATCGGTTTTTAAAAATCTAAAATCAAATCAAACCAAAATCCAAATAAAATTAATTTATTTAATCGGGTTGGTTCAATTTTTCGGTTTGAATCGGTTTTTATCCAAACCATGAACACCCCTATTGATTATGATAAACAAAAAAGGAAAATTGATCACTTGCTCAACATATGTGGAAAAACTATAATTGTGCTGTCTCTCCAAACTAGTATAAATATACATTCTTGTTAAGTTTATTTTCTATTAGCTTAACAAGAGTGGATATTTATGCTAGTTTGGACAGATCAACACATTTATAGTTTAATTTCCACATGTGTTCAACAAGTTAAGTGATCAATTTCCCCTTTTTGTTTATTCTTCTTGTTATTTAGACTCACTTTTAAAACTAAATCAAAGTATATAATAAATGTAGTTACTCCTATAGTGTAATTAAGAAATGTATTGTTTCTTCTTGTATCTCGAATCGAAAAGATACAAGAAGAAACAATATCTACACAAGCTTCATGGAGAAGAATATGTTTATAATGTAAGCACCATAGAAAAACTCAATAACAAGAAATGGGAAAATGCATAAGTACCCCCCAAGCCTATGCCCAAAATCCCTGAGACACACCTAACCTTTACTAAGTAACTATTACCCCCCCGAACTTATTTTATATATAATTTTCTACTCCTTTTTGGCCTACGTGGCACTATCTTGTGGGCCCAACGCGTGTTGACAATTTTTTCAAAGATAGTGCCACGTAGGCCGAAAAGGGGTAGAAAATTAATTTAAAAATAAGTTCGGGGGGGGGGGGGTAATAGGACCTTAGTAAAGGTTAGGTGTGTCTCAGGGATTTTGGGCATAGGCTGGGGGGGGGGGGTACTTATGCATTTTCCCACAAGAAATAAATAAACAACTTCAGTGATAAGAGCATGTCCCTTTTGGTTAATGTCTTTATAACGACCCGTTAGGCCGTTTTGAGTACTAGACTATATTTCTATAATAAAAGAACCTTTCCGTAAATTTTTAATGAGAATCTTGATTTGTTCGTTTAGCTACGGTTATTTGGTTGATGGGTACTTATCAAATAATTAATTTTTAGTTGATTATAAATGAGTCAAGTATAAAATTTATTTTAACACCCTAGCCCACCTGTAAAATATGTACTAAGATCAAGAGACAAATAATGAAAGAAGATGAATTTTAAAGTGGATAAGATTTGGGAATGACATCATTGTAAGGAACAAAACTTCTGGTATCACTATTCAAGACTACCCCTAGTCGTAACACAATGCGCTTCATAAGTGACTCCAAGCCAACTCATTGTCGGAAATGACACTAAGATTCATAAAGACAATAACTGAAGATAACTGATGTAGAAACTAAATTGAGATGAATGAGCAAGAATGCAAAATTGGTGTTGTCGCCATTGCCCAATACCACCAGCACATATATTTCCAGGTAATGCATTGATGACACTCTTCCAACATCACCTGGATAGAAATACTCTCTGAATCGAATTTAGATGTTAAAAGGACTGTCTGGGACCGAACATGGGTACATCCTGTACCCAAAGTCAACAACCCAATCCAAAGGGATCTTGTACTTGTAATTCCAATGTCAGGATGTACCCATGTTTTGTCCCAGATAGTTCTTTTAACATCTAAATGCGATTCATATAGTATTTCTATCCAGGCGATGCTGAAAGAGTGTCATCAATGCATTACCTGGAAATATATGTGATGGTGTTATTGGGCAATGGCGACAACACCAATTTCACATTCTTGCTGATTAATCTTAAATTATCTTCTGCATTAGTTATCTTCGGTTATTATCTATATGAATCTTAATATCATGTCAGGCAATGGGTTAGCTTGGGGTCACTTAAGAAGTGCACTATGTTACAACTAGGGGTACTCTCGAATTGTGACACCATAAGTTTTGTTCCTCACAATTATTTCACTCCCAAATCTTATCCATTTTAAGATTCATCTTCTTTCATTATATGTCTGTTGATCTTAGTATGTATTTTACCAATGGGTTCATGATTGCCTTTTTGTTAATTTATGGAGAAGGAAGAACGTAAAAAATTGGAACCTCTTGTTATCGAACAAGTGGAAACATCAGTTTGATAAACCAGTAAAGAAATATTAATGAAAGAAAAACGGGAAAATGCATAAGTACCCCCCAGCCTATGCCCGAAATCCCAGAGACACCTAATCTTTACTAAGGTCCTATTACCCCCCCCCCCGAACTTAATTTATCTATAATATTCTACCCCTTTTCAGCCTACGTGGCACTATCCTTGAAAAAAATGTCAACATGCACTAGGCCCATCTATATTTGTTTTTATTTAACCATCAACTTTCATGGGAAAATCGACAACAAAAACAGTCTGCCTGTAAACTGTCCAAATAAAGCTTGTAGTGAAGGGGGCTTCTCTAATGGAAGTGCCTGGAAAATAAAGCATGAAGAGGCTTCATAAGTATACATAAAAGAGTAGAACCGACACATCAAAGGTAAGCATTGTCACGCCCCAAGCCTACACCCTGGGCGGGACCGGCACTCGGAGACCATTGCTGGCCCCAAGCGAACCCTTGGCCTGGCTTTCTTAACTCAGCGGAAACCTACTCAACAGAATAACTCAATGCTATGCAGAGACATATACAACTTAAATGATACATATCTGGCCAAAAAGGCTACTTGAGTCTCAAAATAGAATACTTACATATATACATAGATAAGAGACTCAAAACTAACTGACTGACTGTCTATGAAGCCTCTAAAATACTTAGATGGATGTTGGGACAGACCCCGCAACACCCTAATAAACAAAACTAAGAGAACAAAATAACTGAGCCCTCTGGAAGCAAGGAGGCTCACCACTGACTCTAGAGTGCCCAACTGGATCGGATCAACGGCGTGCAGAGTGCTGATCCTGGGTACCTGCGTCTGCATCATAAAACGATGCAGGCCAACTGGCATCAGTACATGGAATGTACGAGTATGCGAGCTGGACCGCTAAAAACAACTTAAGCTTGAAAAGGGATACAAAAGAGAACTTACCTTGGCTCTGTACAACTCAAGAATAACTGAACTTCATATAAAGCAATAAGACACGAGCCATACATATAAAGCTTGTAAAAGAATGTAAACAACTTAGATCGTTAAGGATAAAATGATAACAAACTAAACTTTTCTTTTATAAACATAATACAGCTTTTGTGGGAGGTTCTTTAACCGACAACCACCACTACGAGCCTTAGTGATGATACAACGTTTTACCTCACGTTGCCAAAGGACCATCCTATACCTTCCCATCGATATAGGACCTTACTTTTGCTTAGTGGATCCACTAGCCTAATCTTACGTGATCATCTAAAAAGAATGATACGTCAAGTCCCATGTTGGCGCATGGTTCTTATGGAGAGTCGAGTTAATATGAACTCGTGTCCCCAATTCGGTGCTCAATACTACTCCCAAAAATACTTTGGCTCATGCTTTTAAAATAACTTCTTTCTTTGATTGAGACGATTACTCAAAACTTAGCCCAAAGGCTCTTTTGGAAAACATGGCTCCTTTCTTACTTAAATGTAAAAACATTTAGAACTTCTTTGGGAAGTACATAGTTCCCTAATAACTTTGGAGAAATGGACTCGACTCTTTACTCCTTACTTTACTTAAACTCTTTAATTTTGACTTGACTTGAAACTCTTAACTCAACTTGAGACTTGATACTCTTAACTCAACTTGAGACTTGAAACGACGTTAAGACGTTCAATAACGACTCTTGAAAAGCTTTAAGGACTTGCTTTGACTTGCTTAACTTCTAAGCTTGGCTCTAACTCCACTTAACATTCTAACTTCACTTGACTTGATCCTAACTTTCTTGAATTGAATTATGGATTCAAGGACTTGATTTGGTACCTGGAAGGACCTCATGATGTTAAGGAATGATTTAGGAATGATTTGGGACAGCCAACCTTAAGAAAATAATTGATCATAAATTCTGAAAACAGTGGAGTCCGCGTCCTGTCCGCGACGCGGAGAAGATTTTGTTCACAGAGGGAACAAGTCCGCGACGCGGACGTGCTCCTCGCAAGCTGCCCGACTTTCTCCTTCACGTCTCCAACTCTAAATCCTCTAACCTCCAGGGTTCCAGCCCCAATCACTTAGAAGCATAATATCCCTCAACATTCAATAGAATACAACTCAAAACCCCAACCGGAAACAAGTCCCAAATCATCAAGAATCTCAACATTTCAATCAACAACAATACCAACTATAATTTCAACAACAACAACTAACAACTTTAACAACTTCAACCACAACAACTCACAACTTTAACAACAAAGCCAATCCTTTCTTAATGAATAAAAGGGGTTAGGTGTGTGGGGGAAAGGATCACCCACCACTAAAAGCTCACATACCTTGATAGGGATCACCCCCGACGAAAATCCACGATGATCTCCTCGATTTTCCTCTCCTTCTTCTCCTCTTCTTCTCTTCTTCCTCTCTTCTTCACTCTCAAGCCCTAGCCTTCACTCTCTTAGAATGGAACAAAATGATCCAAGGATCAGCCCTATACAACAATATAATCCCAAAAGAATTGGCTAGGGAAAAGACTAAAATGCCCTTAATGATTCCCGGACGGATTTCCTTGTCAACTGCCCAACTTTCAAAGGCCCTAACTCGCTCATACGAACTCGGAATTGAGCAAACTCGGCGGCGTTGGAAAGATCGTTCCGAGGGCTATGCAACCATAACTGGAAATACTTCTAACTCATCATGAGCTAGAAGTTACGACTGATCAAAGTTGGCCAAAAACTCACCTTTTCCATACTTAGCCAAAAATTTTCCAGATTTTTTTAAAATCCTTTCCAAAAATGAAAATTTCCAATTCTAAGCCTCTTCAATTATTTCACATTGCCGGATGTTACAAGCATATTGTAGACGTTAACAAAAATAGACAAAATGCAACATCGATGTGTATTATGAGGCAATTACCATTGGAACTCCAAGCGGTATTGTTTTGTAGCTGATTGGAGGATCTTAAAATCTTTCAAGAAATAATGCCAACACATTTTATTACTATGCTTACATCGCTTGCTGCTTTCCAATTTCCTTTTCCAGTTTTTTAGTTCGTCTAATAGGACCTACATAAACATAACGTTGGAAAAATGGAGAAATATAATTGAAGATAGAAAAATATTAAAGTGAAGATAACATTGTGGGATACATGTGTAAAGTTATTATACTTTGGTGCATCTGAATTGACTCCTACTAGCAAAGTCCGCGGATAGAAGTAACTAATCCATTCATCAATCAAAGATTCATATCAAGCACGTCAATTAAGCTCAAACTCTCCAATTCAGGACTCATAATTTTGATTTTATTCAATCCTTTACATAAAGGAAGACATAAGGATTTTATGGAGGAAACCTCATAGTGAAATCGGTGGGGAATGTTTACACAATTTAGATTCAGGACTTGTAGCTTTGTACAAGCGCACAAATCAACTTCCAGTTCTGCTGATGAATTAAGCAGATTTCGAGTTTTTATTTCTATTTCCTTTAGAGATGTACTGCCACAATTCATATGAACCTTTTTAAGTTGATTTTGATGAGGCACTGAGATGGAATAAAGGTAGGTACAAGACATCAAAGTTAACTCAACAATAGAAGGGCACTTGTTGATAAAGTTGGACAAAGTTGACGAATAAATAGCAACGTGATCGAAATACATCTCTTTCAAACAAAGAAAGATATGCTTAATATCATTCTCATCAATATGACAATATTTTAAATGCAAAACAGTTAATAATTTCGACTCGAAAACTTCAAGGGAAAATGGAAAGTAAAGCAAGGTAATTGGTACTAACAAATAGAATTCTGTTATAGAAGTGTTGTCTGAAGCAAGTTTGATGATGATAGGACGGAGAGTGTGACAGTTTCTACAGGATGCAAGTTTATCTCTATAGCAGTATCGACAGTATTTGTGTGAATCATGATGTGTTTGTACAAATTTGTGATCGTCCAATGATGTTATCATGTCATTCCAATTTCTCGAAACAACACAAGCTGTTGCTCTTTCTTTCATATTTAGGCAATACAGGATTTTCAGACCGATATCATTTGGTAACTCTGACAATATATCATCACAAACAATGGAGGCCATGAGACAAATTGTGTTAGTGGTTTTTAGGGTTGGACATACATATAATAAAATAGGTTAAAAAATAACCTTAAGACTCTTATTAGGTTAGGAGTTCTAACTATATAATTACCACCAATTAATTTTTTTATAGGTTCATTAATTTAGTAGAAAATAGGAAAACTTCGAATAAAGACTCCTGCCTTTTAGGTTTAGGAGTCCTTAATCTTTGTGTAAATATAATTAGGAAATAATACTCATGTACATACAAAATTTCAACTTCAAATCAACGTTATAATGAACATTAGGGGCATATCCAGCAATTCATGTACGGTCACGGGAACCCAATAACTTCTGCATATATATTAAAAATTGTATCAAAATTTTATAAATATTTGATTGTGAACTCAGTCATCATTGTAATTTACTTTGAGATTATTGTATGAACTCATAAACTCATAAACTTACCATCTCGGATGTTATTGCTTATGGTGCATTGTCATCTTTTTATCAGAGTTTTATCTCTAAGTTCTCTCTTGAAACTGAACCTAATTAATCTATGTTGAGTCTGCTACAGATTCTAGGTGGGTGAATGCGATGCAAGAGGAAATCACTGCCTTGAATAATAATCATACCTAGGAAATTATTGACTTACCCAAACAGAAGAAAGCCATTGGTTGTCGATGGGTTTACAAAATTAAGTACAAGGCAGATGGATCCATTGACAAATTTAAATGCAAAACAGTTAATAATCTCGACTCGAAAACTTCAAGGGAAAATGGAAAGTAAAGAAAGGTAATTGGTACTAACAAATAGAATTCTGTTATAGTAGTGTTGTCTGAAGCAAGTTTGACGATGATAGGACGGAGAGTATGACAGTTTCTACAGGATGCGAGTTTATCTCGATAGCAGTATCGACAGTATTTGTGTGTATCATGATGTGTTTGTACAAATTTGTGATCGTCCAATGATGTTATCATAAACTTACCATCTCGGATGTTATTGCTTATGGTGCATTGTCATCTTTTTATCAGAGTTTTATCTCTAAGTGCTACAGATTCTAGGTGGGTGAATGCAATGCAAGAGGAAATCACTGCCTTGAATAATAATCATACCTAGGAAATAATTGGCTTACCCAAACAGAAGAAACCCATCGGTTGTTGTTACAATGAAAATGAAGAAGAACTTCAGGTCTACAAGGTGTAAACAATAGGAAATAGGAGCTGTAAATTGCAATAGAAAATCTGAAATTGAAGCAGAAGGCTTAAGTTTTCTTGAGTTCAATTTTTTCACAAGATGTTTCATTACATATGGTGTATTTATAGATAAAGTGTGAGAATTACAACCACATAATAAGCAAAATATCTCACACCAAACTATGTACCTATGTGGCTCACTAACCACCACACATTTTAAATCAAGACCAACATATCTACTACAAAATATCTCCAACCTAGGAGTTTCTAGATAATTCTTACTTTTCTAACATATCTAGTACAAAAATATCTCCAACCTAGGAGTTTCTAGACAATTCTTACTTTTCTAACATATCTAATACAAAATATCTCCAATCTAGAAGTTTCTAGACAAATCTTAATTTTCTAACACTCCTCCTTAAGATTTTTCATTGAAACTCCTTGCAACAACCTTTGAAACTCAAACTTCTTAGTGGAAAGAGCCTTGGTCAGAATATCAGCCTGTTGATCGTCACTGATGCAATGTACCAACTTAACTTCACCATTCTTCTCCGCATCTCTTAAAGCATGAAACCTTATGTTGATATGCTTTGTTCTTCCATGCTGCCCCGGATTTTCAGCCATCGCAATGGCTGATTTATTGTCCACATAGATCACTGTTGGTTCTTTTGGCAACAAATTCAATTCCAACAAGATCTTTCTTAACCAAATTGCTTGATTTGTAGCAGATGCAGCAGCCACATACTCGGCTTCTGCTGAAGATTGTGCTACAATATCTTGCTTCTTTGTGCTCCAAGAAAAAATGCCTGAACCAAACGAAAAACAGTAACCAGAAGTGCTTTTGTAATCATCCAAACATCCACCCCAATCACTATCTGAATAGCCAATAAGAGATCCATTCTCCACATTTCTATACCAGATTCCATAATTAATCGTCCCTCTAATGTACCTTAACACCCTTTTAGCGGCTCCAAAATGCTTAGTGCTGGGACTTTGCATATATCGAGATAACAAACTGACAGCGAACATTATGTCTGGCCTAGAAGCTGTTAGATACAATAGACTTCCAATTAGACTTCTATAAACTTTTGGATCTGCCCTCTCTTCGCCATCATCCTTCATTAATTTTTCATTCACAACAAGTGGAGTTGCAACAGCTTTGCACTTGTCAAGCTTGAACCTTTTTAACAGATTCAAGGCATACCTCTTTTGGGACAAGAAAATTCCTTCACAAGATTGAGATATCTCCATTCCTAGGAAAAACTTCATTTCTCCTAGATCGGACATCTCAAAAACTTTTAGCATTTCATTTTTAACTTCTTGAACTGCAAGAGGATTTTCACCTGTAATCATCAAATCATCGACATAAACTGATATCATAATCAACATCCCATCCGCTTGTCTTTTGAAGTACAAAGTAGGCTCATTTAGGCTTCTGTTGAAGCCTTGTGACAGCAAATGAGAATCCAGCCTACTATACCAAGCTCTTGGGGCTTGTTTAAGACCATAGAGAGCCCTTTTAAGCTTGTACACCTTGTCTTCTTCACCTGCAACTGTAAAACCTTCAGGTTGTTCAACATAAATGTCTTCCTCAAGCACTCCGTTGAGAAATGCAGATTTTACATCCAAATGGAAGATTTTCCACTTGTATTGTGCTGCGAGAGCGACTAGAAATCTTACTGTCTCATGCCGTGCAACAGGAGCAAACGTTTCTCCAAAGTCCACTCCAGGCTGCTGAGAATAGCCTTTAACTACAAGTCTAGCTTTATGCTTGAAGATGGAGCCATCTGGATTGAACTTTGTTCGATAGACCCATTTGACACTGATAACATTCTTCTTTTCTGGCCTATCAACCAACTCCCAAGTATCATTTTTATTAATCATGGCAAGTTCCTCCTTCATTGCTGAAATCCACACTTTGTGGTTTGCTGCTTCTTCAAATGAGGATGGTTCAACAAGAGCAAAATTGCATTGCTCATAAACTTCTGCTAGTGATTTGGTCTTCAAAACAGGAGAGTCTGTAGTCAATTCAACATCTGAATTGTTTTTTGTTCCAGAAATAGGACTAGAGGGAGTATCACCTTTTTGCTGATGTGGAGTTGCAGCTGAAGTATTCCCACCTTGGTTCTTCACAACAATATCTCGATCCCAATCATAGTGGCTAGACTCATCCACTATAAGATCTCTACTAACAAACACCTTCTTACTACTAACATTGTACACTTTGTATCCTTTTGCAACTGTACTATAGCCCAACAGAACACACAGTTCTGCCTTGCTATCTAATTTGCCTCTTTTAGCATCAGGAACATGTGCATAGCATACCGAACCAAATACCTTCAAGTGTCTTGCAGACGGCTTGATACCCTTCCATGCTTCAAATGGTGTCATGTCTTGGACTGCTCTAGTTGGTAATCTATTTAGCAAATAGACAGCGGTATTGACTGCTTCAGCCCAAAAGTATTTAGGCATCTTCTTTTCTGCCAACATGCATCTCGCCATCTCCATTACAGTTCTGTTCTTCCTCTCAGTAACCCCGTTCTGCTGTGGAGTGTAGCTAACAGTGAATTGTTGTTGGATACCCAAATCTTTACAATACTTGCTGAACTGATACGAAGTATATTCAGTTCCATTATCGGATCTAATATACTTCAATTTACAGCCACTCTCCCTTTCTACCATAGCTTTGAATTCTTTGAAAACAGAAAACACTTGATATTTGCTACTAAGAAAGTAGACCCATGTCATTCGAGTCAGATCATCTACAAAGAGAACAAAATACTTGTTTCCACTCAAAGAAGCCGTCCTCATTGGTCCACATAAATCTGTATGAACCAACTCTAGCTTTTCCTTAGCTCTCCAAAGACTTCCTTTAGGAAAGGATCGTCTACGCATTTTACCAAATTGACATGACTCACAAACATCTCTACACATGTCAATTTTGGGTACTTCAAGCACCATACCCTTTGATTGCATATACACCAGTGAGCTAAGATTATAATGACCGAACCTTTTGTGCCAAAGCCAAGTATCACTCAATTCAATATTAAAAGAGCAAGTATCAATAGAATAGCATGAAATTGGAAAGGAATTGTCAATCATGCTAATTTTAGCTACTTCACATCCTTTAGGATCATGAATGACACATTGTTTATCCTTAAAATTAAGAGAATAATTTTTATGAAGTAATTGAGCAACACTTAACAAGTTTTGTGTCAAATTTGGCACATAAAGAACATCATTAATAATTTTCGTACCTTCGTCAATAGGAAATTTTACTGACCCTCTACCGTGAGCTTCCACCAATGCGCCATTTCCAAGCTTCACTTTGGTTCTATCAGATCTGTCCAAGGAAACAAACAGATTTTCATCAATTGCCATGTGCCTTGTGCACGCGCTATCAATATACCATTTACATTGGTCAATATGTGATGTGTGCGAGGCCATGAAAACCTCCTCCTCTGATTTTCCAACTTGGTGATCATCTGCGAAATTCACTCGATGGGAAGACTGGCCACTTTGATTTTGCTTTTGCCTACAATACTTCTCAATGTGACCATACTTCTTACAATATCTACATTGAATTGGAGACCTCTTTGAATTTTGCCAACAATTCTTCTCTAAGTGGTTTGTCTTCTTACAAATGCCACAAGGTGGAAATTTTCCTTTTATCGACAAATCACCTTGGTTTCCACCAGATTTTACCTCTCCAGATTTATCCAACCAGACTTTTCTGCTTTCCTTTTGATGTTTGAATTTATGCCTTGCTTGAAAGGCATCTTCCACTATCCCTTCACTTCTCATACTGACCCGTTGCTCTTGGACTTGCAATTTGGAGATTAGTTCGGCTATTGTAAGAGTAGTCAAGTCACAAGACTCTTCAATAGCTGAGATTTTTGATTCAAACTTGTCTGGAAGGCTGACCAAGATCTTCTCTACAACTTTCTGATCTGGAAAGGTTTCACCAAGTATTCTTATCTGGTTCACAATCTCCATCAGCTTTGAAGAGTATTCTTTCACACTATCTGAGTCTTTCATCTTCAAAAGCTCAAACTCTCTCTTCAATGCTAAGAGTCTAACAGACTTTACTCTACTGCTGCCTTCAAACTCCTCCTTTAACTTATCCCAAGCCTCTTTGGTTGTTTCACAAGTCATAATCCTCGTAAACATCACGTCCGTAAGACTTGAATGTATGCAGGTGAGAGCTCGTGGGGATCTAGTCACCAACTCATCATACTTCTTAATTTCATTGAGAGTTGCATTAACTCTCAATGGCTGGACAGCAGGTTCTCCAAGCTCAACAACTTCCCATAAGTTGAGAGCCTTTAGATAAGCCTTCATTTTGATAGCCCATATGTGATAATTCTCTCCGGTAAAAGTCGGAGGACCTGTTGTTGGTTGATTTTCAGGTGCCATGAAATTTTTTTCAGCGAGCAAATTCAAGAAAGAACAGAAAGTAGATGAGCGAAACAAACAAAATTTGATTCAGATCCCTTAGGAAATAGGCTCTGATACCATGTTACAATGAAAATGAAGAAGAACTTCAGGTCTACAAGGTGTAAACAATAGGAAATAGCAGCTGTAAATTGCAACAGAAAATCTGAAATTGAAGCAGAAGGCTTAAGTTTTCTTGAGTTCAATTTTTTCACAAGATGTTTCATTACATATGGTGTATTTATAGATAAAGTGTGAGAATTACAACCACATAATAAGCAAAATATCTCACACCAAACTATGTACCTATGTGGCTCACTAACCACCACACATTTTAAATCAAGACCAACATATCTACTACAAAATATCTCCAACCTAGGAGTTTCTAGATAATTCTTACTTTTCTAACATATCTAGTACAAAAATATCTCCAACCTAGGAGTTTCTAGACAATTCTTACTTTTCTAACATATCTAATACAAAATATCTCCAATCTAGAAGTTTCTAGACAAATCTTAATTTTCTAACAGTTGTCGATGGGTTTACCAAATTAAGTACAAGGCAGATGGATCCATTGACAAATTTAAGGCATGAGTAGTTGCTAAGGGATACAATCAAAGGGAAGGATTTGATTTTCAGGAAACCTTTTCACCAGTGGTGAAAATGGTCACTGTACGAACAGTGATTTCTATGGCGGCAGCCAAAGGATGGGAAATACACCAAATGAATGTCAACAATGCTTTTTCACGAGGTGACCTGCATGACGTAGTGTACATGACAGTACCACAGGGTTTCACGGATACATGGGACAAGCAGAAGGCATGTAGGTTGCTTAAATCTCTCTATGGGCTTAAACAAGCTTTTCGTCAAAAGAAAAACAAGTTCACAACGATACAGGGATCTACTAAAGTGGAAAATGATTAATCAAAGCTAGGTGTATTGTAAATGTTTAACAAAAACAAAAAAAATATCACATGAGACAATTACCATTGGAACTCCAAGATGTATTTTCTTGTAGTTGATTCGAGGATCTTAAAACCTTTCAAGAAATAACTCCAGCACATGTTATTATTATATTTACGTCGCTTGCCAGTTTCCAATTACCTTTCCCAATCTTTCAGTTCGTCTAATAGGACCTACATATTATTAACGTTGGAAAAATGGAGAATTGAAGATAGATAAATATTAAAGTGAAAGAATGAAGTCATAACATTGTGGGATACCTGTATAAAGTTATTAAACATTAGTTCATCTGAATTCACTTTACTAGCAAAGTCTGCGGATGAAAGTAACTAAAAATTTCATCAATCAAAGATTCATATCTTGGTATCCGCGACATGAGTATTTGCACATTTATGTTCTTGATACGAAGTGGTTCATTTTTACTTTGAAGATTCCCGAAATGAGATATCACTTCCTTTATAGACAATGAGAATAATATTCAATACAAGTTGTCAAACTTGAAAGGAAATTGAATAGAGAAATTGTTTTCAATTACTCAAAATAAACACCAACATACCTTTGATTCAGTTGTGTCAGTTTCCAATGGCAACTTGTCGTTAAAACAAATGATTGCACGATTATTCTTCAATCCGATCTTAACTTCCATTAGCTTTGAACACACCAAGGCACACGAGTTTTGGAATGTAAAGGAATCGAATATCTTGAACTAGCGTAAATTGGGATTAACAACCAAAGCATCATCCATATCAATTAAGCTCAAAGTCTTCAGTACAAGACTCATAATTTTGATTTTATTCAATCCTTTACTTAAAGGAAGAGATAAGGATTTTACGGAGGGAATGTATGCAGAATCTAGATTCAGGAGTTGTAGCTTAGTACAAACACATAAATCAACTTCCAGTTTTGCTGATTTATTAAACAAGTGAAACTCAACAAGATTTCAAGCTTTTATTTCAACTTTTTGTGTAAAGTCCACGGATAGAAGTAACTAATCAATTCATCAATCAAAGATTCATATCAAGCACGTCAATTAAGCTCAATGTCACGCCCCGAGCCTACACCCTGGACGTGGCCAACACTCGAAGACCATTGCTGGCCCTAAGTGAACCCTTGGCCTGACTTTCTTAACGCAGTGGAAACCTAACTCAACAGAATAACTCCATGCAATGCAAGGACATAAAACAACTTAACTGATAAAATCTGGCCTAAAAGGCAACTCGAGTCCCAAAATAGAATATTTACATATATACATAGATGAGAGACTCAAAACTAACTAACAAACTGACTGTCTATGAAGCCTCTATAACACTGAGATGGATGTTGGGACAGATCCCGCAACATCCTAATAAAACAAAACTAAGAGAACAAAATAGCCAAGTCCTCCGGAATGCAAAGAGGCTCACCACTGACTCTGGAGTGCTCAGTTGGATCAACAGAGTGCTGGATGCTGATCCTGGGTACCTGTGTCTGCATCGTCATAAGATGCAGGCCAACTGGCATCAGTACATTGAATGTACGAGTATGCGAGCTGGAAGATAAGCAACATAGGCTAGAAAGAATTCTGGAAGAAACTGAATAACTTACCTGGCTCAACTCAACTCAACCTGACTGACTCATTTCAGTATAATGCAATTTAAAACAAGTGCAATATAAAGAAAAACTGTTTAAAACCTGCTATAAATTATGTGTATATACAAAGATACAATAAGCTTGAGATGTATATAGAAATACAAATGAACTGATGTATATAAAAATACAATAAGTTCTGTGTGTATACAAAGATACAATAACTTCTATGTGTATACAAAGATACAATAACTTCTGTGGGAGTTTCTCTAACCGACAACCATCACATAATAGCTATAGTAATGATACAACGATCAACCTCATGCTGCCAGAGCATCCTATACCCGGCCAAAGGTATAGGACCTGAACTGCCTAATGGATCCACTAGTCTAATCTGAAAAGGATTCATCTAAAAAGTATGATCCTCTTCTACCCATAATGGCTACATGGTTCTATGGGGGCTATGGGTTCTTTGAATGCTCCCCCAATTCGGTGCTCGATACTACTCCCAAAAATGTACTGGCTCTTATGTTTTTAAAACATATGTCTTCCTGCTGATTTGAGATAATTACTCAAAAACTTAGCTCAAAGGCTATCTTGGAAATCTCAGTTTCCTCTCTTGCTTCATTTAGAAAGCGATTACTCTTTTCTGGAAAACTAGCCCGAAGGCCCTTTGGAAATCTCAGTTTCCAATCTTGTTTAAATGTGAAAACATTTCTTTAAAACTTCTTTGGGAATACTTAGTTCCCTACTAACTTTTGAGAAATGAACTCAACTTTATACTCTTGACTTAACTTGAAGCTCTATACTCTTTACTTGACTTGAAACTTGAGCCTTAAAATGAAGTTCAATAAAGATTCTTGAACAACTTTAAAGACTTGCTTTGACTTACTTCTTAACTTCTAAGATTGACTCTAACTTCACTTGACTTTGATCCAAACTTTCCTCGAATTTGATTATGGATACAAGGGTAAAAATCTCATGTTTATGGATGAGTTCGGGAGCTTTAAACGTACCTTAGAGTGTTGAAAACAACTATAAAACATAGGTACATTACCAAGGAACATGTATGAAAAAGTGGGGAATGAATGGGAAAGGTTGGCGTCCTTGGCGCTCTGAGAGGCGCGGGGCGCCAGACCACAATGCTCAGAAGGGGCCTGCTGGCGCTCTGCTAGGTGCGCCGCCCCAAGGGCTGGACTTCAGAGTCCCTTTTGGGGCGCGCTGGCTGGCGCGACGCCCCAGCCCTTTTCCCCGAAAACTCGACTTTTCTCCTTCATTTTTCCAACTCTAAACCTCCTTAACTTCAATGGATCCAGCCCCAAACACTTAGAATCATAAACCCCTCAACATACAATAGATTTCAACTCACAAACACAACCGGAAACATGTCCCAAATCAACAAGAACTTCAACACAATCACAACCAACAACTTCAACAAATACAACCAACAACTTCAACAAACATAATCAATCTTTTCTCGAAATTAAACGAGTTTGGCGTGTGGGGGAAAGAACCAACCCAACACTATGAACTCACATACCTTAATAGGGATCACCCCCGACGAAATCCACGACGATCTCTACGAAGTTGCTTCTTCTTCTCCTTTCTCCTCTTCTCTCCTTTTCTATCAAGAACCCTAACTCTCACTTTAAAAAGTAAAAACTGAATTAAAATCAGTCTAACACCTTAATATATATCCAAAAAGAAAAGGCTAGGGAAAAGAACAAAATACTCTTACAAAATCGGGTTAACTGCCCTGCCAACAGCCAACTTCCAAAGGGCATAACTCACTCATACAAACTCGGAATCGAGCAAACTCGGCGGCGTTGGAAAGATCATTCTAAGGGTTTTCCAAAACTAACTGGAATTACACCTAATTCATCCTGATCTAGGATTTATAAATGTTCAAAGTTTGGCCAAAAACTGACTTTTTTCCATACTTAACCAAATTTTCCAGATTTTTAATTCTTTCCAAAAATGACTATTTCCAATTCTAAGCCCCTTCATAGTTATTTCAAATTGCCGGATGTTACACTCAAACTCACCAATTCAGGACTCATAATGTTGATTTTATTCAATCCTTTACATAAAGGAAGACATAAAGATTTTATGGAGGAAATCTCATGGTGAAATCGGTGGGGAATGTTTGCACAATTTAGATTCAGGACTTGTAGCTTAGTATAAGCGCACAAATCAACTTTCATTGGTGCTAGTGAATTAAACAAGCAAAACTTGAGCAGATTTCAAGCTTTAATTTATATTATTTGTACATATGCACTGATCTCACAACTTACATGAACCTTTTTAAGTTGATTCATATTAGGCACGGAGACGCAATTTAGGACGTACAATCTATCACTTTCATTGGTGCTTGTGCCATGTGCTTGGGATCCATGGGTTCGAGTCGTTTGTTGGGATATGTGATGTGACATTGGTTGTGTATAAGAATGAAATTTAGATGGATTTGGCTGCTTTTGTAAGTTATGTTGTTGTTCTCCGGCGAGTCTTTGAACCTCCTAATCAAGTTGTGAGGAAGAGAGGTACAAAAAGCATGAAAGAAATTAACAAAATAGTCAAAGTAATGCTATTGATAAGATTATTAGTCGAAGAACATAAATTGGATGGATGGATCTTCATGCCACATTTATGGAAGTTGTGCAACAACTTGGTGAAGGTGTTGAAATCGAGGAGGATGGATCTTCATGCCACATTTATGGAAACTGTGCAACAACTTGGTGAAGATGTTGAAATCGAGGAGGATGGATCTTCATGCCACATTTATGGAAGTTGTGCAACAACTTGGTGAAGGTGTTGAAATTGAGGAGGATGGATCTTCATGCCACATTTATGCAAGCTGTGCAACAACTTGGTAAAGGTGTTGAAATCAAGGAGGATGGATCTTCATGCCACATTTATGCAAGTTGTGCAACAACTTGGTGAAGGTGTTGAAATCGAGGAGGGTGGATCTTCATGCCAAATTTATGCAAGCTGTGCAACAACTTGGTGAAGGTGTCGAAATCGAGAAGGATGGATCTTCATGCCACATTTATGGATGTTGTGCAACAACTTGGTGAAGGTGTCAAAACAGAGGATGATGGATCTTCATGCCACATTTATGCAAGTTGTGCAACAACTTGGTAAAGGTGTTGAAATCGAGGAGGATGGATCTTCATGCCACATTTATGCAAGCTGTGCAACAACTTTGTGAAGGTGTTGAAATCGAGGAGGATGGATCTTCATGCCACATTTATGCAAGTTGTGCAACAACTTGGTGAAGGTGTTGAAATTGAGGAGATTGGAAATCCAACTACTGAGGTGATACCATCTAAGCAGTCCACAACAACAAATCACCCAAGAATGTATTGTGTAGGTAAATATGATTCTTGAAGCGATTCGTAGAATTTCATAAGGAATTCATTTGAATTATGTACATTGGAATGATTTCCATTATCTGAGAAATGATTAAACATATTGAAATGATGTCCACCGTAATAAGTGTCAATTTGATTTTCTATCATTTTGCCGTTGAAATGGTTGAGTTCTAGATTTTGGATCAAGCCATTCAATCCTGCGAAGAAATCATTTGGTGGAACTAAAGAAGGTACTTCAAGTGATTGAGGTAAGTATGTTTCTTGAAATGGTGCGTTGAAAAATAACTTATCTATTAGAGGGGATTTCATCTCCTCTATGGTGACATTAATCAAAGGGAAATAATCTGCAAGTGAAAGTGCTTTTTTATTTCTTAATTACAAGTTCTTAAATAGATAAATGTTATATTAATAACAGAAAACATCAATTACTCCTAATTTTTCTGATCTAAACAACTCCACTAATCTTGTAGCCTAAAGACCAGAAAATAACGTATTTAACTCCTAAACACTAACAACAAACAAACCACTAACGCACAATAAACTAGTAATTGTATATATTTACGTAACTATATAGTTGAATATAAGGAATAAATAAAATCAATTGAAAAAAATATGAAAAAAGACGAATAATAATAATAATAATGTTTGTTTGAGAATTATTTTGATATAAGCCAGAGGAACTTCAAAAAGTTATTTATATTTGAGAAAATTTTTAATGTAAGATAAGGAAGAAAAAAAGCACGTGTATTAATTTATTTTAAGTACAAGGCAAAGAAAATAAGATTTTTTTAAAAACAAAACACACACACACACACACACACACACACACACATATATATATATATATATATATTTGTGCCTCCACGTAAATAGAGTGTGACTCTGAAATTTCTGTCTTAGTTTAAGAAGGGTATAAGTTGACTAAAAAGATGAATATAGAGATATTTTTAGCAAAATAAGTGAAAACAAGATAGTTTTTTAAACCTTTTCTCATAGTTCACAGGTATTTTAATTTAAATCATTTTCCTATTAGAATAAGGTAATTAGAGTAACGTTGTGTATCGATCGGTTCGGTTTTGAAGTTTATCGGTTCAACTAATCGATTATCGGTTTGTAGCCATCCTACACCGTTAAGAACCATTAAGATATTGGCTTATCGGTTTATTGGTTATTGATCATTATCGGTTTAACCGTTAAGATTTGACACAAAAAATAAATAATTGAAAATCACTTAGAAACATGATGACAAACCAAATAAACCATGCACATGAGTTGATAAATTGTATCTTTCTAAAAGACAACACTAACACATTGTAGAATAACCGAAAGTTTGAGAGGGTCAGAAATAAAAATATGAAACTAAATTCTAAGTCAAGGTTTTTATATACCAAAATGGTATAAATTTAATTTATTAATTTACTATCAGGTTATCGGTTAACCCGTTAAGAAAAAACCTCAAACCGCTAAGAACCGATAACCCGATAATAAAAAAAAATCAAAACTGTTAAACGAATAATCCATTACCAATGAACCAATGACTTTCTTTTGGTTTGGATTATCGGTTTCGGTTCGGTTTTGAACAACCCTAAATAATTAGAGCTTAGAGTTTTGAAAACCTTCTTCTTCTTAGTTGATTATCCTTATATAGAGATGTACGCCAAAGCCCTCAACATAATTTTGTAACAAATCTATGGCATCTAAAGGAATATTTTCCGTATTATCGAATGATCTCTTCTCGAAAATCCTTTCTTCTCTAAATCTGAAATAGAGAACGACAACTTGTCTGGTTTCGAAAAAATGGTATCAGATGATAAAATCATTGAACGATCACAAATTTGTATAAATACAATGTGCAAGCAGAAATACATGTGCTAAATCTTATAGAAACTTATTTAAATTTCACCCTGTTGTCAAATTTGCTACTGACAATACTAATTTAATAGAGTTTTATTTGCTTGTACCAGATTCTAGTATTTTTTATTTTTTGTTCGTAAATCTTGAATCGAGATTATTAACCATTCTGCATTTAAAATGTTGCCTATTAATGAGGACTATTTTAGTTGGTTTCCTTGTTTGAAAGAGATATGTTTTAATCGCGTTCATATTTATACCATAACTCTCTCCAAACTTATATGTAAGTGTCCTTCAACCATGTGAAGAGATCATTTAGCGGAACTAAAGAAGGTATTGTAGGTTGTTGAGGTAAGTATGCTGCTTGAAGTGGTTTGTTAAATTTCATAGGAAACTTTTTGAATTTAGTACATCAAAATGGTCAAGTTCCAGATGTTGGTCCCAACCCTTTAACCCTGTGAGAAGAAATCATTCCGGTTGAATTAAAGAAGGTATTGCATATGGTTGAGGTAAGTATTCTTCTTGAAGTGGTTCGTTGAAGTTCATAGGAACTCATTTGAATTTAGTACATTGAAATTGTCGAGTTCTATGTGTTGGTTCTACCCGTTCAACCTGCAAAGATATCATTCGGTGGAACCAAAGAAGGTACTGCAGGTGGCTGAGGTAAGTATTCTTCTTAGAGTGGTTTGTTGAAGTTCATAGGAGACTCATTAAAATTTAGTACATTGAAATTGTCGAGTTTTGGTGGTTGGTTTCTACCATTCAACCCTGTGAAGAGATCATACGATTCAACTAAATAAGGGACTGCTGGTGGTCACTACAACAAATAATAAATTTTGCAATAATTATTTTGAAGTAATAATATAAGTACCACTTTATTATATTTAGTGTCAATAATATAATAAAGATATTTATAATATTATTGCATTTAGCATACTGATTACAATAACATTAACTTAATTGTGACTAAATGTTTTTACGACACAAAATATTTTTGCTAAAAGAAAAATCTATTGCCACTAATGCTTATTTTGCTATAGTGGGTTGAGGTAAGTATATTTCTTGAAGTGGTTTGTTAAAGTTCATGGGACTAATAGTCCCACGTTCAGCATCCTTGCATAACATCTTATTGTGAGAAAATCTTCTCTCAATTTTGTATCACCATAGCGAGAGTTTGAGTTTGATATTAAAGATTCCAGTTATTGCTTGTGGCATGTGCTTGGGATCCATGGGTTCCAGTTGGTTGTTGGGATATGTGATGTGAGATTGGTTGTGTATAAGGATGAAATTTAGATAAATTTGCTTGATTTTGTAAGTTATGTTTTTGTAACTTTGTTTTTTGGTGAATCTTTGAATCTCGTAATCAAGTTTTGAGGAAAAGAGGTACAAAAAGCATGAAGGAGATTAACAAAGGAAAAAAGTCAAAGTAAGTGCTATTAATAAGATTATTAGGCGAAGAACAAAAGTTAGACGGATGGATCTTCAATTCTTCATTCCCCATTTATGGAAGTTGTACAAATGGATCTTCATGACACATTTATGGAAGCTGTACAAATGGATCTTCATGCCACATTTATGGAAGATGTACAACAACTTGGTGAAGGTGTTGAAATTGAGGAGATCAACTATCCAACTATTGAGGTGATAGCATCTAAGTAGTGCTCAACAACAAATCACACAAGAGTGTATTGTTGAGCTAAATATGATTCTTGAAGTGATTCATTTAATTTCATAGGTAATTCATTTGAGATTTGTACATTGGAATGATTTCCATTATCTGTTAAATGATTAAACATATTGAAATGATGTACACCGTAATAAGTGTCAATTTGATTTTCTATCATTTTGTCGTTGAAATGGTCGAGTTCTAGATTTTGGATCAAGCCATTCAATCCTGCGAAGAAATCATTTGGTGGAGTTAAAGAAGGTACTACAAGTGATTGAAGTAAGTATGTTTCTTGAAATTGTTCGTCGAAAAATAACTTTTCTATTAGAAAGGATTCATCTCCCCTGTGGTAACATTAATCAAAGGGAAATGATATGCAAGTGGAAGTGCTCTTTATTTCTCAATTAAAAGTTCTTAAATAGATAAAAAAAAAACTTATTAATAACGGAACACATAAATTTCTCCTAATTATTCTGATCTAAACAACTCCATTAATCTTGTAGCCTAGAGACCAATAAATAACATACTTAACTCCTAAACAATAGCAACAAATAAACCACTACCACATATATAAGCTAGTAATTGTATATATTTACGTAACTATATTGTTGAATACAAGGAATAATAAAATTAATTGAAAAAAATGGCAAATAATAATAATAATGTGCGTTTGAGAATTTTTTTTATATAAGACAAAGAAACTATAAAAAGTTTTGTATTTGAGAAAAATTTAAATATAAAGCAAAGAAAAAAAAAGTACGTGTATAAATTTATTTTAAATACAAGATAAAGAAAATAAGAATATGTCTTTTTTAAATAAACAAAACAACATAAATACATAAAAGGCACATGTATATCACAACAACTAATTGAATTGGATTTACCTCCACGTTATCACATAAAATGCGAAGAAATATAAAATTTTTGTTTTAGGGTATTAGGACTTTGTTAAGATAGAGTGCGACTCTGAAAGGGTATAAGTGAACCTAAAAGATGAATATAGACATATTTTTAGCAAAATAAGTGAAAACAGGATATTTTTTTAACGGTTTTCTATAGTTTAGGGTATTTTAAATCGTTTTCCTATTAGAATTAGGTAAACAAAGTTAGAGTTTAGAAAACCTTCTACTCCTCGAATTAAGAAAACCTTATGTACGCCAAAGGCTCAACATAATTTTATCACAAATCTATGGCGTCTGAAGGAATATTTCCGAGTTATCGAATGATCTCGTCCAGGAAATCTTTTCTTAACTAAATCTGAAACAGAGAACAACAACTTGTTTTGTTTCAAAAATGTGGCGTCAAATGATAAAATCATTGGATGATCGTAAATTTGTACAAATACAATGTGCAAGGAGATATTCATGTGCTAAATCTTCTAGAAACTTCTTTAAATTTCACCCTGTTGTCAAATTTGTTACTGCCAATACTAGTTTAACAGAGTTTTATTTGCTTGTACCAGATTCTGGTATTTTTTATTTTTCGTTCAAAAAACTCGAATTGAGATTATTAAAATGGACCCAAAGTAAATAAAATCACTTAGCAAAGTACAAGTATAAAGAAAATGCACCTGCTCTACATTCGTAATTCTTATAAATAAAGAATTATTTACCACAAATAGAATTTAGAAACAAGAAGAAGATTTCAGGAGATTAATCACAAACCCTAGCCCTAAATTTCAAAGAAAAGGAAAGGAAGAGAAAGAGGGAAGACGAGGAAGAAGGATTAAGGAGAGGAGAATTTTAGAGACTTACCAAATTATCTTTGAGATTGTGATTCGTGGAAGAAACACCCAATTTTTTTGCTGAAAAATTGGTTCTAAAACTTGACAACAGACGGTTCTTTGAAAGTTTGGAGAAAACTTACAATACCCATAAATGACCCGTAATTTACCCATAAATACCCATATTTTAATAGGTAAAATATGGGTATAAGCCCAAATATTACCCATATTTAAAATCACTCTTTCAACCCATATTTGTTGGGCTATTTGGGCGGGTCAGTAAAAAGTGGGCCTAAATTGCCAGCCCTAGTACCAACAAACACTTTGCATAAATCATATTTATTTTTTGTTGTTATCTTTAAATGTGTAATACTATTTAATGATTCAATTTTTGTAACATCCGGCAATTTGAAATATCTATGAAGAGGCTTAGAAGTGGAAATAGTCATTCTTGGAAAGAATTCAAAAAAATCTGGAAATTTGTTTAGTATGGGAAAAAATGAGTTTTTAGCCAACTTTGAGCAGTCATAACTCCTAGATCAGGATGAATTAGGTGTATTTCCAGTCATGTTTATGAAGCTCGTGGAATGATCTTTCCAACGCCACCGAGTTTGCTCGATTCCGAGTTCGTATGAGTGAGTTATGCCCTTTGGAATTTGGGCAGTTGGCAGGGAAATTAGTCCGAAAATTTTAAGGGTATTTTGGTCTTTTCCCTAACCAAATCTTTTGGTTATATTAGTGTGTTAGACTGATTTTTTTGATCAGTTCTTCCTTTTTTAAAAGAGTGAGAGTGAGGGTTTGTGAGTGAAGAGGAGAAAAAGAGGAGAAAGAGAAGATCAAGCAAGGTTTCGTCAAAGATCGTCGTGGATATCGTCGGGGGTGATCCCTACTAGGTATGTGAGTTCATAGTGTTGGGTTGGCTCTTTTCCCCACATGCCAAACTCGTTTAATTTCGAGAAAAGATTGATTATGTTTGTTGAAGTTGTTGGTTGTGATTGTGTTGAAGTTCTTGTTGATTTGGGACATGTTTCCAATTGTGTTTGTGAGTTGAAATCTATTGTATGTTGAGGGGTTTATGATTCTAAGTGTTTGGGGCTGGATCCATTGAAGTTAAGGAGGTTTAGAGTTGGAAAAATGAAGGAGAAGAGTCGAGTTTTCGGGGAAAAGGGGTGGCGCATTGCGCCTGCCAACGCGCCCCAAAAGGGACTCTGAAGTCCAGCCCTTGGAGCGGCGCGCCTAGCAGAGCGCCAGCAGGCCCCTTCTGAGCTTTGTGGTCTGGCGCCCCGCTCCTCTCAGAGCGCCAAGGACGCCAAGTCTTCCCATTCATTCCCCACATTTTCATACATATTCCTTGGTAATGTACCTATGTTTTATAGTTGTTTTCAACACTCTAAGGTACATCTAGACATCCGAACTCATCCATAAACATGTGATCATATACCTTGAATCCATAATCCAATTCAAGGCGAGTTAGGATCAAAGTCAAGTGAAGTTAGAGCCAAGCTTGGAAGTTAAGAGGTAAGTCAAAGCAAGTTTTTAAAGTTTTTCAAGAGTCTTTGTTGAACGTTTTAACTTCATTTTAAGGTTCAAGTTTCAAGTTGAGTAAAGAGCATAGAGTTTCAAGTTAAGTAAAGAGTATAGAGTCAAGTTGATTTTCTCAAAAGTTATTAGGGAACTAAGTATTCCCAAAGAAATTTATAAATGTTTTCACATTTAGGATGAGAGGAAATTGAGATTTCCAAAAGAGTTTTGAGCAGTTTGAGCACTATCTCTTTTTGAGAAAAGATGAGTTTTGTGAAAGAGTTTCTAAAACATGATTAGTATGACAAATTGAGTATGTCATCAATGTTTAAACAATATGGTCTCTAGATATACCATCAATGTTTAAGCAGTATGAATATCCCGAGTCATCAATGATCATATTAATATATGGTTTTGATATATTCTTTTAGAAAGAGTTTTCAAGAGCCTTTGGGCTAAGTTTTGAGTAATTATCTCAACTAAAGCAAGATGTGTTTAAAACACTAATGAGCTAAAGTATTTTTGGGAGTAGTCTTGAGCACCGAATTGGGGACACGAGTTCATATTAACTCAACTCTCCATAAGAACCATATAGCCAAACATGGGATTTGATGGGTCATACTTTTTAGATGATCAGGTAAAGTTAAGCTAGTGGATCCACTAAGTTAAAGCGTCCTATATGACGACAAAGTATATGACAGTTCTGACAGCGTGGACATGACGCTGTATCACCACTTAGACATGTAGTGGTGGCTGTCGATTAGAGAACTCCCATAGTAGAAATTGCATGGTTCCTCGAGGGGTTTTGCTTAGTATGGATGGGGGTATGGGACTTCATTCATGCATTGCACAAGTAGACTTTGAGAGGAAGCATGGTATTTTCATGATATTATAAATATGATTTTGACGTCATGTTTTAAATAGTTTTGCACACTTTATATATATTGCATGTGTCTCATTGCTTTATATTGAGTTCAGTTATTCATGAGTTGAGCAGAGCCAAGGTAAGTTCTCTTTTGTATCCCTTTCAAGCTTAAGTTGTTGTTTAGCTGTCCAGCTCGCATACTCGTACATTCCATGTACTGATGCCAATTGACCCGCATCTTATTATGATGCAGACACAGGTACCCAGGATCATCATCCAGCACGCCGTTGGTCCAGTTAAGCACTCCAGAGTCAGTGGTGAGCCTCTTTGCATTTCGGAGGACTCGATTATTTTGTTCTCTTAGTTTTGCCTTATTAGGATGTTGTGGGGTCTGTCCCAACATCCATCTCAGTATTATAGAGGCTTCATAGACAGTCAGTCAGTTAGTATTGAGTCTCTCATCTATGTATTTATGTAAATATTCTATTTTGAGACTCGAGTTGCCTTTTTGGCCAGATTTTATCAGTTGGGTTGTTTTATGACCTTTCATTGCATGAAGTTATTCTGTTGAGTTAGGTTTCCGTTGAGTTAAGAAAGCCATGCCAAGGGTTCGCTTGGGGGCCAGCAATTGTCTTCGAGTGCCGGCCACGTCTAGGGTGTAGGCTCGGGATGTGACAGTTTTTAAGTAAAATGACCGCGCATCGCACGGGTAAGTATACTAGTTAGAATAAGGTAAACAGAGTTAGAGTTTAGAAAACCTTATGTATGCCAAAGCGCTCAACATAATTTTATCACAAATCTATGGCGTCTGAAGGAATATTTTCCGAGTTATCGAATAATCTAAATTTGAAACAGAGAGCAACAACTTGTATTGTTTCGAAAAAAGTGGCATCAGATGATAAAATCATTGGACGATCGTAAATTTGTACAAATACAATGTGCAAGCAGATATTCGTGTGCTAAATCTTCTAGAAACTTTGTTAAATTTCACCCTGTTGTCAAATTTGCTACTGACAATACTAATTTAAACAGAGTTTTATTTTCTTGTACCAGATTCTGGTAGTTTTGATTTTTTGTTCAAAAAAACTCGAATCGAGATTATTAACCGTTCTGCATTTAAAATGTTGCACTATTAATGAGAACAATTTTAGATGGTTTCCTAGTATGAAAGAGATTTGTTTTAATCGCGTGCATATTAATCCTTTAACTCTCTTCAAACTTATTCGTAAGTGTCCTTCGATTGTTGAGTTAAGTTTGATACGTTGATGCTACCTTTTTCGAATTTCAGTGCCTCATCAAGATCAACTTAGGAAGGTTCATGTGAATTATGATAATAGATATTTAGAAAAAAATAGAAATAAAAGCTCGAAATCTGACGGAGTTTCACTTGTTTAATTCATCATTGTTAGTGGAAGTTGATTTGCGCGCTTGTACTAAGCTACAAATCATGGAATTAGATTGTCAATACATTTCCAATGGATTTCCTGAA